>NC_086449.1:504189900-504489900 GCF_028390025.1 Pseudophryne corroboree | reverse complement strand
TAATTTTGAAGCACAAGAAAATGAGAAGTACAAAGAAAATCAATTAATAATTATTGACAAGCTTTACTATAAATCACATTTCTACTGCAATATGGTAAAGGTCAAGACTAAGGGTTTAGCATACAATAAAATAATATGCACTAAATATACAAATTATATATTTTTTTTGAATAATGTAATGTAATCCAGATAATATTGTACTTCACTTCTGAGGAAACCATGTTGGTTATGGAAAATCATGTTTATCTTCTGAACCTGCTGTGAGAGACCACACTATTTGAAATACAAGCTGCGCAGGCGATGTTGTGATTCTAAACTGTTGAAATCTTTAAATGTTCCCTATTTATTCTAGGAAGAAGTTTCATACTTTATTTAGAATTTTGTCTCTACTTCTTCTGCATTAGTTATTACTCTAATGTGCCAACTTGATGTTGTCACAAAAATTTGGGGTGAAATTATAACACTTTATTGCAGGATAAACAGGTACTGAACTGCAAATGGTCACAAGAATGAAAATAATTGTGTACATATTTAAAAGGATGGACATCAATGGCTGTAAGGTTGACATGAAGCAAGAATACAGAAAGAAGCATATGTTGATAGTGCAGCTAACGAGGCTTGTGGCACAGGAGATAGGAATGGCATGTCACATATATAGCATTTATTACTGGTGCGGTTACAGAAGCCACAAAATATACTGTGCAGTCAATGCTTGAAATTAAGTTGAGAAGGATGGTTTGGCTATGCTGGTTCTAGGGGCAGACACAGTAACACACTAGTACCAAAATTCACAATATTGCACACATGGGGCATTATACACTGGTAGCAAGGGTCACAGGAGCTGAGCATTGCACATTGGTGGCAAACTTTACAGGAAATCGGGATTGCACATTTGCTAGCACATACAGAGCAAAAGAGTAATAAAAAATAGTGTGAGGAATATACATGAAAAGGCCTTGAGCATGCTCAGAACTTGAAAACTGATAGCTTTCTGATGAGAGCATGTACGTGACAGGTAATAATGATTTATCTCTCACTTAACCCTGACCCTGCCACTAACAACTGCCTTACCTCTATATTCCCATATTCCTCCAATCTCATAGAGATGATTCTCTAACTCTGACTCAACACATTCCTTCCCCCCAATAATTCCTTTACTCAATCTGGTTTCCATTCCACCCAGTCCATGGAAACTGCCATTACTAAAGTCACAAATTACCTTCTCAGTGGCAAAGTCATTGCTTAGATCAGTGCCTCATTTGATACTGTTAATCAGTTATTTTTCCTTTAAGCCCTCCATTTTATTGGTCTTCATGAGTCTTTCATCTCATAGTTCACTTCTTATCTCACTATAATTTCCTTCCACCTCTAATTCCATCTCCTCCTCTCCCTCTACTCCCTCAACTTTTTATTCACATCTCCTCCCTTGGAAATCTCTACTCTTTTATCATTTAACAATAACTTTCCACTATAGGATAAGGAAAAACAAAAAACAACAACAGCTAGAAGTGAATTAACACTAATTGACCTCCTGGCGCCAAAAATAACTAAATTTAGTTAAACTGCAGTAGGTGATTAAAGTAATGCTTACTTCAGCAACAACAACAACAAAAAAAAAAATCTCACTTTGGTGTACTAATCAATAAATAAAATATTACATACAGTAGCTTCAAATAGAAAAAAAGAAGCTACTTAAAAATATGAGGTTCACAGATGTTAAAAGATACACTTTTTTACTCAAAATTTGTTACATTAAAAAGTATCACACACAAAGCAGATGCAGCAATAACATAGAAAATTCTATTTTTTTCTATGAGGCAGGTAGCAATATAGTAAAAATATTAAAATGGATCATTCTTTGAAAACAATCATTCTTATATCTGAGTAAATTCAAATGGTTTTTAAACCATAAAAAGGGTCTTAATTAGTCACAAAAGAGGTATAGTTCCTGTCCACATTTAGTTTTGTATATAGTTAAGCTGGCTATTGCCAACAATTTTGGAAACAGATGTATGGGAACTCCAAAATTACATCTACGGTGGTATTCCAGCAAAAGTGGCAGATCGTTCTCCCACTCTGATATGTTCAGTACTAAGCTGATATTAGCTTGTGATAATCAGCTGTAGGACATAACCTCTCTGAGGCATTGGGTCAGCTATGTCTGCAAGCAAGTCAAATTCCTCCCCTCTACAGTATCTTTGATTGCAAACATATTCCACATAGAAGTCTATTGGGACCGTGATCTGGGCAAATGTATCATACTCCTAAAAGCCAAGCTATTTAGAGCTTGCCTCCCATGTAGCTAACTCCAACTTTTGATGAGGCAATCCATTGTAGTATATACTGTAGGCTAAAAAAAAAATCAATTTCCTATGGGTCCATCTCTGTTACTGGCCTCTTATACCTGCATGTATAGATGGCCATGCATGTGTAGCAGCTGTGCATAGAGCCTGAGGGTTAGATTTACTAAATTTTCTAAAAGTCAAAAGGGCTGGTGTTGTCCATAGCAACTAATCAGATGCTGACTATCATTTTATAGGAATAAATGGAGAAATGATAGCTAAATTCTGATTGGTTGCTATGAGCAACATGAAGACAATTCACTTTTCGAAGCTTTAGGAAATTTAGCCCTGAGTTCCAACATCTTTTTCAAACTAATCATCTGCTCTAAAAATGCTATTTGTGTTGTAGGATAATCACATATTCTTTTGACCCCCAATTTAATTTTACTTAAGTACAGTTACCTATAAGAATACACTAGAAAGACATGTTTCAATGTTTTACTATTGTTTCTTAACAGTATGTGTCTAATAATTATTGCAAATTCACTATTTACTGCAACCACATGGTATTCTAGAACTATATTGATCAGCTAGACAACACTGTGTGACATAAACAGTAAGTGTCTCATTTACAGTTAGAAGCAAATCCAGAAAAAGCTTGGAGGTCTGCATATGTACAAACCATGTTGCAATGAAAGGTGCGCAATAAATACAGGTTCCTTTTTCCTGCTTTTTATGTAGTACAGCCTGGGCCGAAACTAGAATTTTCATCACCCGGGGCAAGGAAGCATTTTGCCTTCCCCTACCCCCACCCTCCCTCATTACACAAAAAATGATCGTATTATCAAATATTTAGAAAAAAGAGGATACCATTGGACAATATTGTGCCTCGTGTGCTCCAAATGCCCTAAGCATCTGTCACATGGCCCCTGTGTGTCCCCACACATTGCACCACATCACTGCACTACATGATTACACTAAGGGGGTCATCCCGACCTGATGGCACGCTAGCTATTTTTTGAAGTGCTGCAATCAGGGCAAAACTGTGCATGCGTTTGCACCGCAATGCGCAGGTGCGTCGTATGGGTACAAAGAGGATCAGTGCTGGGCGATGGATTTAACAAAGAATCCATTCGCACAGCCAATCGCAAGGTGATTGACAGACAGAGGGCGTTTATGGGTGTCAACTGACCGGTTTCTGGGAGTGTTTGGAAAAACGCAGGCGTGTCCAAGCATTTGCAGGGCGGGACCAAAAAGACTGAAGTGATCACAGCGGCTGAGTAAGTCCAGAGCTACTCAGAAACTGCAAAAAACTTTTTTGCACCGCACGGCTGCAAAAGCGTTCACACACTTGCAAAGCGAAAATACACTCTCGCATAGGTAGCGACTATCTAATTGCTGTGCTGCAAAAAGTAGCTAGCGAGCGATCAACTCGGAATGACCCCCTAAGTGCCCTTTATGCTGCACTACACTACGTACATGTCCCTATATGCTGCACTACATTACTACACTATCCCCTATACGTTGCACTACATTACATGCTCCTATACACTGCACTACATACCCTATATGCTGCACTATATATAATTTCACTACACTACACTACATCCGCATTACCAACAATAACACTACATTACTACACTATCCCCTATATGCTGCACTACATTTCATGCCTACCATGAGGAAGATCTTAACTCCTCTGTCCTGTGGAGCTCCGGACACATTTGAATTATGAACTCAGTGAAGAGAGGGGGACGGTCCTGGTCAGCAGCAACAGCAGCACATGGGTGGCTGGTCCTGGAGCATGGACCAGCCACCACATACAGCAGATCACTTGCAGAGGAGGCGGGCGCAGCGGGGATTGGATACACCCACTGACACTTTGCTGGCCCGCCTCTTCTCCTCCAGCCGGACTGCCTGCTAGTGACTGGAGAACGAAGGCTCGCTGCCCTAGAGCTGGGACAGCGTGCAGGGAGAGAGCAGTGTGTCCCTGAGCGGCTTTGGCAGGTGATGCATCGAGGGTGAGTGGTGGCTGTGAGAGGCAGACTCGGGAGGCCCGGCTTCAACCAGTGCAACAGCACCACCCCAGGTCCACCTCTCACAGCAGCACAGCTCCATGTTCTTCTCCTTCCCTGTCAGGCACTAAGCGGGACTGCGCTTGTATCGCAGCTGCTGCCTTGGACTGTCACTGTCCACGGGTCTCTCTCTCAGCGCTCCTCTAAAACCTGTGCTTGGGTCACATGGCCCCTTATTCTCTTCCCCCCCCCCCTAGTTTCGGTCATGGCACAACTGAGCAGCTTTAATGTTTTACTGTAATTTAGAAAGAAGCTATTCCCGGGATGCAGTTAAAATGCCGGCTACCGAGATCTCGGCGTTCAGGAGACTGACACCAGAATCCCAACAGCTGGTGACATACCAATATATGAAATCTCGACCACCACCCGGTATACCCATTCGATTGGTGGGTCCACGCCACCAACAGATTGGGAATAGAACCTGTAGCAGCGAAGTGAGCCACAGGGCCCGAAGCGTGGCAAGTACTGCGAGCACGTGAGGGGACTCGCAGCGTCACTGTCAGGATTCCGGCAGAAATGCTGTAAATCATATTGAACCCATATTTTCCCTACCATCTCTATCTGCACATTTTCTATTTGCTCTCACTGGTTTTGACAAGCTGCAAAATGATGCTTAGTTAAATGTTCTCCTCCTAATGGTAAATATGGCCTAAATGTGCACATGGAAATGTAGTCACATACAACAGTACAATTTAATACACTTATATGTATTAGTATATTTTGTACCTATTTTCACACCACTTACTAAGCCTGGTATTGCACTGTATTTAATTTTTAAGGATGTCAATTTTTCTGCTATTTTCCAGGAATCTTCTACACAGCACTTTCCTCTGTGTGCCGTTTGTGCTGAGTGAGACAGTAAATTGCTATGGCAGAAACTTCAGCGATTAATCTTTGTAAACCTTGTCCACAAACCAGTTTACAACAATAGTTCTCTTGTAGTGCTGTTGGGGTTACTGCAATAATGTGATAAGCAGACATCTCAACTTATAAAGACATAATTTAAAATGAATTAGAAATGAAGAAGTGAAAAGGAATGTTCTTACAAGAAAGTTTTCTTCACATATTGTATGAATAATGATGAAAGCAGGAATGGAAGGACACGGCTAGAAAGAAACCTTGTAAAATAAAGGTCTGACAGGACACAGATGATTATTCTACAACTGAATACACGGGGGGGAAATTTACTAAGGTGGGAGGTTTTTTTTAGAACTGGTGATGTTGCCCATAGCAACCAATCAGATTCTACTTTACATTCATCTAGCTGCTTTTAGAATATAATAGATAGAATCTGATTGGTTGCTCTGGGCAACATCACCAGTTCTAAATAAAACTCCCACCTTAGTAAATTTACCCCACAGTGGGGGTAATTCCGAGTTGATCGCAGCAGGAACTTTGTTAGCAGTTGGGCAAAACCATGGGGGTAATTCCAAGTTGATCGCAGCAGGAATTCTGTTAGCAATTGGGCAAAACCATGTGCACTGCAGGGGAGGCAGATATAACGGTCAGAGAGAGTTAGATTTGGGTGTGGTGTGTTCAATCTGCAATCTAATTTGCAGTGTAAAAATAAAGCAGCCAGTATTTACCCTGCACAGAAATAAAATAACCCACCCAAATCTAACTCTTTCTGCAAATGTTATATCTGCCCCCCCTGCAGTGCACATAGTTTTGCCCAACTGCTAAAAAATTTCCTGCTGCGATCAAATTGGAATTACCCCCCCATGTGCACTGCAGGGGAGGCAGATATAACATGTGCAGAGAGAGTTAGATTTGGGTGTGGTGTGTTCAATCTGCAGTCTAAATTGCAGTGTAAAAATAAAGCAGCCAGTATTTACTCTGCACAGAAACAAAATAACCCACCCAAATCTAACTCTCTCTGCACATGAAAGAAATATCTGCCTCCCCTGCAGTGCACATGGTTTTGCCCAACTGCTAACAAAGTTCCTGCTGCGATCAACTCAGAATTACCCCCAGTGTCCATTCTTAAACAAACGTCTACTCTTACCCTTCCCAACTTTTGCTATGAGGTTCACTTTTCACTTAACTGAGGTATGCAGATTTCACTGCAAATAACTTGTTATTGTTTAGTCACTGAAGTACACTGATGCCTCTGATGTCAGTGTTATTGGGTGACATGATGGTGTGATAAATCCTTTTGCCCAGTATACTGTAAGTGGTTATTTTATTATGTTTACTTATACAGAAAATGCACATCAAGAGCAAAATAAAATACTAAAATATTTAAGAAATAAGGAATACGGTCAGTGCTTAAAGTGGTCCTAGAGAGGTGGTTGAACTCACCCCCCTCCCCCGGTGCCCATGCAATAAAGGTATTGTGAGCGCTGTAATCGTGCGCCCCCAAAAAGAGGTGTGGTCTCTGCAGTTATGCCACCAGTAGTTTTGCCCACCAGTAGTAATGCCCCCAGTAGTTCAGCCCCTGTAGTTTAGCCCCATGTAGTTATGCCCCCTGTAGTTTGTCCCAAGTAGTAATGCCCCCAGTAGTTTAGCCCCTGTAGTTATGCCCCCAGTAGTTTGCCCCCTTGTAGTTTGTCCCCAGTAGTTAGCCCCCTTGTAGCTTGTCCCCTTGTAGTTTGCCCCCAGTGGTTATCCCCCTGTAGCTTGCCCCCAGTAGACACGCCGCTAATACACTCACACCTTTTTTTTTAAAACACCATACTTACCAAGCCCCGCTCCAGCGTCAGACCACTGTGATCCTCCTAGCGTCCACTCCTCGCTCAGCACTATGAGTGAGACGTCATGATGTCTCTCCCATAGCGCACATTGACAGAGCTGGAAGCCGGAGCTCAGTAGTGAGCTCCTGCCGCTGGCATCTGCTGTGGAGAGAAAGCTGAGTGCGTGCTGGTAGCACAATCTCAGCGGGCGCCCGACATCTCCCTGCGGCGCCGGGCACACAGCGGGTTGGGTGAGCTGGAGGAGGCGGAACTGTGTTCTGTCTCCAAGTGGAACTGACGGAACGCAGTTCCGGCTCACTTTAACCCCTGAATATGGTATTTTATTTTGCATGCAGTGAACATACTGCCTACTTTGATGCAGTACATACTTTAAATTAGTGATGAGCGAGGTTCGGTTTTACTCGGTTTTACTCGGTTTTACTCGGTTCTCAAAACGGCATCTTATTGGCTATCCAAAACACGTGACATCCGTGAGCCAATAAGATGCCGTTTTGAGAACCGAGTAAAACCGAGTAAAACCGAGTAAAACAGAATCCGCTCATCACTACTTTAAATATCTAAAAAAAAGCGGTTTTGCATAATACACAAAGAGAAGGGGACTAAATGCCTTTTCCGGCGCACACTTGTACATTCACAAAAATATATATATAGTTAAAAATTAACTTTTAATTAATGCTTTTAAAACAATAATACGTATACCAGGTTGTATTACGACATAACCCTACTAATGTTTACATTGAAGTTGGATTTAACATAAATCAATAGAAGAATGTATATAGCAAGAATATAACAAAAATATGGGTATCCAGAGACCAAACTCCCATCAATTTGTCTACAAATAGAATCTTTTGGGAGGTCTGATCATTCTGTTCACCACCACTATAAAATTCATTCAAACAGGTGAAAAAGTTATTTTGTTGGAGTTTGTATGTGCTCCCTTATTTTGTGTATCATTACCTAAATTTATAAGTAGTACCCCACCAATCAGTCATGTGGGTAACCACCTGTCCTATGTATATCAACATATGGCAACCTCTTATAAAAATATATAATAAAAACTCCTTGTTCAAACACCTCTAATAAATGTTAAAACATATGCTATGAGTGGTGCTCCACCAATCAGTCGTGTGGACATCACCCCATCAACACTAGTTGATACATGAGCGTAAAGATCATACAAGGTATAAAGTCAAAGAATATAAATAATTGTTTATGGTAAACATGGCAGAGGCATATCAATTTGTATAGTGTTAAGCATTCATAATAACATTGTCACAGTTACCTTCAAGAAAAGACTTTTAACAATGTATATCCAACTTATGTCATGTAATTGCAGGATAATGAAACAATCTCTCAAAGCATAAGTACACTGTCAGTACATTCAACCTTCTGTTATATTAGGTGTGCATTCAAAATTGAGAATCAAGATGCAGGGTATAAAACATTGGTATTAATCAAAAAGAATGCTGCACACCCATTGGAGAAAACATAATAAAACAGTGTATATGGAGGTGAGGGTTCTTCTGCTGTTCTGTATCGGTTTCTCACATCGAATACTGGATGAGAGAGACACCTGAAAAATCTTCCCTCTGTTTTGAAAAATAAAGAAAGGACCTGGCTTCTGCTTTTTCTTATTGCTGCACAGGGAACCCTGATGCCTTGTATGCAGTGCAGGGTGTCCCGGCTGCTGAAATGAGAGAGCCCATTCCTATTAGAAGGAACATAGAGATAGAGACCGTGGAAAAAATTATAATAAACCTGCTGGCTGAATTAGCCTGTTGCCACCATGTTTCCTCTGTTAGGAGGGTTGCTTGAGTGTGGTGGTTTGAGGAACGATCTCCGGCATCCGTTACCCCGATGAATGGAGGTTGGACCTGGACCGGAACCGGAAGTGGCGTACAGCTACAAGCTAGTTACAGCTTGGTCACAGTCGCCTGAAAATATCTGCCAGCTTTATTTTTAAACTCTGATTTACTGTAGATTTACTGTATGATGTGCCACTACTCTCAACATAAAATATGTTCTTGTGGATTTTCAGTTTCTGAGCAACACGTTTGGCCACAATTTAATAGAGGTCCTCTAGACAGACTCTCTCACCAAACTTTTTGGAATTTGTAATATTTCATTTGCTAAAGCATTGGGGATGCTGTAGTTGTGTTTTTAAGGCAGTGGTGGAACTTGTGAGTGGTGGGCCCAGGTTCAAAAATATACTTTGGGTCCCCGTCCTCTTACTCTCCCCAAATTCATAATATACCACATGCCAGTGGGTGACAGGGAAAGACGGAAGATAGCAGGATGAATCAGCATGTAATAATGAGGAAAGCAGAGTGACAAGGGGAAATGTACTAAGCCTTAGTGAGTGACAAAGAGGAGAGAGATAAAGTAACATCCAATCCACTCCTGACCGCCATGTTACATGCTTTGCTTGAAAAATAACAGTCAGGAGCTGATTGGTTGGTAGTTTTTGTGTCTTCACTTTATCACTCTCCAGAGCTTAGTACATCTGCCCTGGGAGAGGTAACAGGGGGAGGAAATGCATGACAGAGGGTGACAGGAGTATAATCATACAGTTGCACATACAGTCCTGTGCTAAGTAGAGAACAGGGGGGGAGTGCTGTAACTTGGTGTGTGCTGGCGCATATACACTGTGCATATACACTGTTGGCGTAGCACCGGCCAGCAACACCCGCAGGGCCGCACTGTGATATCCATTTAATGCGCTGCCCGGCCCCGCCAGCTAAAGCGCTGCCCGCTGTCAGGTATGTAGCTGTGCACTCAGCTCCATCTCTGCTGGGCACACCACTACATACATTACCACCGTTGCATTCTCCGCCTCCTCCTGGCTCACTATTCCACCTCCAGATGCAGCTCGAGCTCTCCAGTCCTCCCTTCCTCCTCTCAAGGCAGCTCGGTGCTGCCACTGCAGACAGCTTGATTACACTGAGCTGACTAAAAACGTAATTGCCGGCTAGCTGTCAGTTCAGTGATTTGACAGCTGCCGGCAGGTATCTGGTATAAGAAGAAAGTGATGCTGCTGCGGTGGTGGCTGTAGAGGGGGGCGGCAAGAGGGGTGTGTGTGCAGATGACAGCTGTTGGCGGCTCCTCGTCGCTGTAAGAGGAGCATAGATTACTTTTGTCTGAGCAGCTAACAGTCTAAGAGGGGTGGGGAGAGGGAGGAAGAGAGGAGGAGGAGATGGGCTGTTGTATCCAGGGTCGTTACTATGGGCGCACCATCCGCATCCACCTGCGATGTTTCGGAAGACAGACACGCACTTACTGCAATACTGTGCCTTGCTGCCTCCTCAACCGTCACGTGTACCCAGCTCCTGAACACAGCAGCGGGGATGTGTTGCCACCTCCTGAACCGTCAAGTGCATCATTGGCACCCAGTTACTAGCAGTGGGGATGCCTTCTGATCTGTCAAGTGTGGTTCCTGAACACAGTGGCTGGGACATGGAACACGCTACATTATTATTATTATTACCAGTTATTTATATAGCGCACACATATTCCACAGTGCTTTACAGAGAATATTTGCCCATTCACATCAGTCCCTGCCACAGTGGAGCTTACAATCTATATTCCTTACCACATGTACACACACACACATTCACGCTAGTGTTTTTTGGGAGCCAATTAACCTACCAGTATCTTTTTGGATTGTGGGAGGAAACCGGAGAACCCGGAGGAAACCCACGCAAGTACCGGGAGAATATACAAACTCCGCACAGTTAGGGCCATGGTGGGAATCGAACCCATGACCTCAGTGCTGTGAGGCAGTAATGCTAACCATTACACCATCCGTACTGCTACATGCACTCTCTCCCTACCTCCTCTCTCCCAGATCTTCACTTTTGAGAGATATGTGTAAAAGGGGGCTGTACCTGCTGTACTGTGTAAAAGGGGGCTTTACCTGTCATACTGTGTAAAATCAGGCTCTACCTGTTGTATATGTGTAAAAGGGGGACTCTATCTGCCGTAATATGTGATAGGGGCTCTACCTTCCGTAATGTGTAAAAGGGGTTCTACTTGTCGTGTTTGTGTAAAACGGGGACTCTGCCTGCCATTATGTGTGATAGGGGGCTCTACCTGGCCTATTGTATGTTAGGAGCTCTACCTGACATAATGTGTGACAGGGTGCTACCTGGCGTAATGTGTAAAATGGCCTCTACCTGGTGTAATGTGTGTAAGTGGCGCAACTGTGCGGCGTAATTTGAATAATGGAGATTGAATTGGTATTATTTTGTGGCCATGCCCCTTCCCCATGAAGCCACAACCCTACAGTGTGCACTGGCCCTATATTAAATATGAGGGTACCAATGCTGTTTCTTGCACATAGCACTAAAATGTCTAGTTACGGCACTGCAGGGGAATGTACCTGGTGGAGGAGGGTGTTGAAAGAAGAGTGTGCAACTGCACATAATCTAGTCTTCCTGTATTTAAGGGAGGTCCCATGTGCTATCCCAGGATGGTCACCAAGAACACCATTGAGAATGTGCAATTCTTTACTATATAAGATTGTGCAGTGACATGGTAGGAGACGGAATTCTCCTACATAGCTCCTTTAAGAGACCTGGTTAACACCTGCCATAAAGCTGTTCCAGCATCCCTACACAGCTACCTGTTTGCAGTATACACTCACCATCTGGTGAGCTGTATGTAACCCTGATCCAATCCAGCTCCACTCCATCACCAGTGTACATGTAGCAATGGGTATAGCTGTACTTGCTATTCAATAAGCCAACACTACTGGTTAAGTACAGTCTGTTCATAGTTTGAGTGATTCACGGGTGTGTGCCTTTATAACTGCAATATCAACACCTGCACACTAATCATTTCCAACATTGGGAACACAGTGGCCACTGCCCTGTCTGTGAGAGGAGGCCCCATCCCCTGTACTTTCCTTAGTTCGGCACTCGGTCAGGCAGGCTCTGACACCACCAATTACTCCAGCCATAAGCTGCCCTTAATTCACAGACAGCTGTGATTCAGAAAGAATTCACAGCTCTGTGTATTAGAGGCAGTACTTGCCTCTGATCATCAGCACTGACAGGCAGCAGGTCTCCTCTATTAGTCCGGCTCAGATGGCAAACTGATGCCTCTGCACACACAGAAAGTCAACCCCACCTCCTTGATCTAAAGGGAAGGTTTCTCAGGCCGTGGGCCCACTCTGTTCTCTTCACTGGGTCTGTCATCTGACTTTGCTCAAAATGGTCGTGTGGTGACCCATTATAGATAAACTCTAAATCATTGTTACTTGTCAACTGAGTAGAACCCTAACTAATTTGTAATTGTGCAAACTCTACTCAAATCTGTGCTGACCCTTCTCTCCTGATTGCTGTTGTATTCATTGCAAATACTGTAAGTTCTATACTGTTACTTTTAAAATGATTTGAAACCTATGGAAGTTGTAATTGTGTAAACATCTGCTAACCTATATCATTCCATGTTGGATTTTAACAAATATTGGAGAGAGATAAAACAGAGAGGGATAAAGTACTAGCCAATTAGCCTCTGTCATTTTTCAAGCACACATGGAAAGAAAATGAAGGTGCACTTTCCAAACATTGCTAATCGGAATTGTAATACATTTTGCAATGTAACACCAAGTAAAAGAGATACTTTTTTGCATATTTTTGGCCAACAGTATGAGCTTTTCCACAGCGTCCAGGTAACCTTATAATCAGGTAAGTTTCTAACATTGAAAGTGTTCAAATCTAAGGCATGGGACACCCCAAACCAGCCCAACCAAACAATCCAAGGCATCACACTAGTGAGAGATAGCAAATAAAGTATTAAAGAGTGTAAGATAAGTGAGAGTAGCTACTATGTGCTAGGAGTGATTAAACATCAAGTAAAGAGAGGTTTTCTTGCATAATTTTGACCAACGTTATAGACTTTCCATCGCGTCCAGATAACGTCATCATAGGGTAAGTCCCTAACATTCTAAGGCCTCAAGTCTATGGAAACCTATGTAATTTGTAATTGAGTCAACATAGGCTAATCTATATAATTCCATGTTGGATTTTAAGCACATATTAGAGAGATATAAAGTAGAGAAGGATAAAGTACCAGCCAATCAGCTTCTGTTATTTTTTTTTGCATATCCTGTAAAATGACACAGGCTGGTTGGTTGCTACTTTATCTCTCTCCAAGCTTTGATAAATCTCCCCTCATGTGTACTGTGTAAATTATTATGTACATCCCTTTTTATATTTTCCACGTGGCTTGCATGAAGACTTGGATTATATGGTAATTCTTGTTTGTAACGGTTTGTATAACTTGAACTTTTAGCTTTGTTAGAAAATGGACTTTCTTCATTCCATTCTCTTCCTCTTATTTCCATGTCTTCTATCTTTGGCACTGTTTGTTGAATTATTTTTATTTAACTTGTTTGACATTGTGTCACTTATACTTGTTTATCTAAAATGTATATACCTGAAGATTTTATACATCAGTAGCAATCTTCCTCTGTATCATTCACCATTCTATTTTAATGACTGATTTACTGAAGAACGGTGGTCTTTTGACTTGTATTTCCTTATTTTATCTGTATAGTGCATGAAAAATCTGCAATAAAAACAAATGAAAAATTAATAATAAATACATTTCTTCAAATTTTTTATGTACCCCTCCCCCCCCCCCACCCCAACCCAGCATCCCCTTCATTGTGATATGGTATTGCATAGGTGGAAACCAATGTAAACCCAAATAGTATATATAGCATGTGTGATGTTGCGTTTTAAGTAGAACAAATTAATTATTCAAATAACATAAATATTAAATGAAAATTTTATTTCAAGACATTTTAATATAATATATACAAAATGATCCATATAAGCAGTGTTGTGTTACCCAGAGAGCTTTGCTAACAGTAAGAGTATGCCTTCTCTTACCCATGTTCATCTAAAATTACTGTTTTGTTCTCAATTGTAAAGTGCAATGGAATATGCTGGCACTATACACTGTAAATAACTGTTACTAAATAAATGTATAAGATGCACAGACATTTGAGTTCATTTAGCCTTGGACTTTTTTTTGTTTATGTACGAGATGAATTTTTGTGCTGTGTATCTACAATGTATACTCACATGTCTGTATCTAGGATTTTGAGTATTATTGACTTTCATCCCCTTACAGTTAAAGAGCCACAATAGTGGCAGGTAGTGGTAAACAATCAGAAACTGAGTGCAGCAAACATCTGTTTCTGTAAGAGCAACATAATTAGACATAGACACTTGCCCAGATATGTTTCTTAGAAGAGAAATTATTAATGGTGCTGCAGGGCTGGTGCAAATTCACACAATAATGATGATGATAACCATCTGCAGGACTGTTTAACCTCTTCAGATTGACTAAAATAGTATTAACTGCTCCAAATGATAGTAATTACAGTAACTCTATAGTAGCTGATGCATTATATCAAGACATGGCCGTCTATTCGCTATACTTACTTAACATTTCCATTTGGACTTCTGTAGTAAGGAAGAATCCCATTACATTTCTTAGACTTAAACCCCTTGTGAGTGGGACCCTCATTAATTCCAACTAGCTCTAGATCTGTTACTTGTGCACATTTATTCCCCTGTCCCCCACCAGTGTCTCTGATCCTGTCTGTTAGCCATTTGTTGCGTAATGGTTCATTGAGTTCTGATTTAGGAGTCTATGTAGTAAGCCTTGGAGAGAGATAAAGTGGATGGAAATAAAGTACCAACCAACCAGCTCATAACTGTCATTTTTTAAACATAGCCTGTAACATGGCAGTTAGTAGCTGATTGGCTGGTACTTTATCTCCATTCACTTTTTTTAGGCTTAGTACAGAGACCTCTTAGATCCAACTCTTCCTCCCATACAATTTATCAATACTATCCACAGTGAGTCCCTAAACCCTGTCTGTCACTTCCTCCATGTTTTTCACCTAGGGCTGCCTCCAGGCCAACAAGCACCCTGAGCAAAATTTATTTTGAAGCGCCCCCCCCCCCCCCAATGCATGCCAAATGCGTTCTACTGTGAAAATGGGCATGGCCTCGCAACTATATATTATGTTATCAAATTAGAAATATGTATACCATATTATCACCCCCCTCTACACATAATTAGCAGTCTTATACATAATGTCCACAGTAGTGCTCTTTACAAATAATGCCCCCAGTTTAGTGGCAGTTACACATAATGCCCCAGTATAGTGCCAGGTACATGTAATGCCCCAAGTAAAGTGTCAGATATATGTAATGCCCCAAGTATAGAGCCAGATACATATAATGCCACAAGTATAATGCCAGATGCACATAATGCCTCCAGTATAGTTCCAGATGCACGTAATGCCCCATTATAGTGCCAGTTACATGTAGTGCACCCAATATACTGCCAGTTACACATAATGCTCCAAGTATGGTGCCAGTTACACTTTTCCCCCAGTATAGTGCCGGATACATGTAATGCCCCAAGTATAGTGTCAAATACATGTAATGCCCCCAGTATTGTGCCATATACATGTTCTGCCTCAGTATAATGCCAGATACATGTAATCCCCAAGTTTAGTGCCAGTTACACGTAACGCCCCAGTACAGTGCCAGATGCACGTAATGCCTCATTACATTGCCAGTTACATGTAATGCCCCCAGTATAGTGGCAATTACACATAATGCCCTAAGTATGGTACCAGTTACATGTAAGGCCCCATTGTAGTGTCAGATACATGTAAAGCCCCCAGTATATTGTATGTTACATGTAATGCCACAAGTATAGTGCCATATACACGTAATGCCCCCAGTATAGTGTCATATACATGTAATGCCCACAGAATGGTGCCAGATACACATAATGCCCCAATACAGTTCCACTTACATGTAGTGCCCCAAGTTTAGTGCCAGATACATGTAATGACCCCAGTAGTGCCAGATACATGTAATGCCCCCAGTAGTGCCAGATACACATAATTCTCCCAGTAGTGCCAGATACATGTAATGTCCCCAGTAGTGACCCTGCCTTTGGTTTATAGGTGTGTTCATTGTAATCCCAAGTATTGATGTTTAATTGTTGTTTAATACCGTGAGGCACTGTGGATACATTGTAGCTACATATAAATAAAATATAATAATATTAATAACATTTAAACTTTTTTTTAATAATTATCATATAAATAGTAATGATTTTCTTTTGGATACACGGTATTTCATGACAGTATTATATTGTGTCCAAACAGTGCCGTAACTAGACATTTTAGCACTGTGTGCAAGAAACAGCATCGGTACCCCCCATATATAGAAACTAGGGCCAGTGCGCACCGCAGGCGCACCAAAAATATAGGGGCATGGCTTCATGGGGAAGGGGCTTGGCCACAGAGCTCCCTTTTACACATTATGGCAGGCATAGCTCCCTTTTATACATTACAGCAGGCAGAACCCCCTTTTACACAGTACGGCAGGCACAGTCCTTTTTTTTTTTTTTTTTTACACATTACAGCAGCAGAGTCCCCCTTTTTACACATTAAGCAGAGTCTCCCTTTTTTACACATTAGGCAGACAGAGTCCCCCATTTTACATATTATGGCATGCAGTCCCCCCTTTTTTTTTTACACATTATGGCAGGCAGTCCCCCTTTTTTTACACATTATGGCAGGCAGTCCCCCTTTTTTACATATTATGGCAGGCAATTCCATTTTATGGGAGAGAGAGAGAGAGATACTCACCCTCTCCTGTGACCTGCGATTCAGCATCTACGGTATCCAGGGCAGACTGTCGATGACAGAGGAGGCAGAGACCCAGGAGCTGGCAGCAGCACTCTAGAGTCCCCTACAGAGGCTGCGCTGGTTGCAGGAGACAGGCGCTGGTGGGACTCAGAGACCAGTGACTGCTTGAGATAGCGACAGTGCGGGGGGGGGAAATGCAATGCTCTGAGTTCCTTGCCGAGGCAGTAGCTGGAGACAGGTGGTGGCGCCGGCGGGAATCATAGTGAGTACTAACAGTGACTGGAGTGGAGATAGTGGTCATGCACGCAGGGTGGGGTGTGTGCTGTCGATGGTGTGCCTTCAGTGCATGTGCGCTGTGGGCAAGGCACCATAGGCACACACCTAGTTTTGGCCCTGTGTACAAATACAGTAGTGTGAATTGATTTACTAATTGTGTCAAGCCACATGGCACACATTAAGGGGATGATTCAGACCTGATAGCTGGGCTGCTAACTTTGCTGTCCTGCATTCAGAAAGACGTTGCCCAAGTGGGAGTGTAAATTTGCCGTGCAAGTGTGCACTGGTATGTGTACGCCGAGCTGCAAAAATCCAGTGTGTGCAGCCTCTGCGCAGCCCACGACTTACTACTACAGTGCGATGAGAACAGGCTGATCAGGGCTGGAGCTGAAGTCAGACATCCACCCAGAAAACGCTTGGGAATGCCTGCATTTTTCCGGACACACCAAGTAAATGGTCAGTTACCACCCACAAACGGCATCTTCCTGTCAATCACCTTGCAAACGCCCGCCCGTGCGAATGTAATTTTTGCACCATTCTGTAGCTGACCAGTGATGCCTGTTGTTGTTGGCCGACGCATGTGCGCATTGCGGTGCATATGCATGCGTAGTTTATTGCTGATCGCCCACTGTACAAAGACACAGCAACGATCAGGTCTGATTCACCCCCTAAGTATACACACTTATATGCAAATCGCACACCTGTATATATACTGCTGATTTTGAGCTATACACATCTTCAGATTTTCCAAGTAAATATAACTAGAAATGTACACTTCTTTGCACACTTTTTCTGCATATATTCAGAGGATAAATATATCCATCTCTGAGTCCAACTGCAGAGGACACCATATTAGATCCTTCTATTTTTAATGCCAAAACAAGTATCTGCTCATTCCATGGGCGGCTGTCCCATGTGCCACTACTCCCTTCTGATCTTGCTGTGGTGTTATTCCCTGTGCATGTAAAAAAAAATACAAAACATAGTGTCATTCCTAAATGAAACATCATTTTCATGTCTGTGAGCAGGGTTGTGTATGCGTGACTGGAAGTCAGGAGACCGCCAGTCACCATACAAACATTGGGATCCCAGCATTGAGATGGCCGGCTGGGGGGCGAGCACAACAAGCCCCTTGAGGGCTCGGTGGTGAGCTGAACTCATCACAGGTTTTATTTCCACTCTATGAGTGGGAATAGTCCTTGTTGGTTGGCATGCCGACTGTCGGGATTCTAAGGGGTTGGGATGTAGGAGGAGGTATTGTGACATAACTACATCCTTGTGAGCACACGTCTGCACTACCCATATCTCTTTCTATACTAAGAAGACAAAAAGGTCATCTTGTTGCAGAGTAAAAAGTCTTTCACATGAAGGGAACTCCAAAGTCTTAAATTAAATGGAAGCAATACTAATTTTTTTTGGTAATGTATAACAAATCTACAGTGATTTAGGTTTGTAAATCAATCCAAAACTGGAGGGAGCATGACCAAATCTGAGAGGCGTGGTCACACCATTCCCCAAAAATTTTATAAAAATACTATATATAACATTTCTCCTCTGCCTACTACCACTGTATACCAGAGCAGCCACAGTGGCACAGTTTTGAAGACAAAACATGGAGGGTTCTTGCAAGTGCTAACTTACCTTTACTGGACTGATCTTCTGAAAAATGCTAATCACTTCTTGTGTTCTTATTTACTGTAATGTAGGGTTCCATCTTGTTGTTTAGGCAGTCCTATTCAGAAAAGTGTATACATATTGGGTATATGCATACTTTTAAAATAAAACACTATTATTGTATTAAACCATGTAAATCCATATCTTTTTGGAGTTTGTAGCAAAATAATTTCTTGCAGGTATTATCTTGGTCAACATTCAGAAGTATATGAAGAGACCCAGTCACAGATTTGAGAAGATCAATCTACTGTATGGGTCAGATAAGATTTGAATTCTAAATTATGAATGTCAATCACTATTTTCTTCTCTTTGCAATATTCTATTTAACTTCACAAATAAGTGCTCCTTATTTTAAAATGTTGCTATATATAGTATTTTTATAGGTGTATTCATTTTAATGGTATAATGTATATTGATTCATTAGTGCTATTTTTACTATTATTCAGGTCGCATTTGTATTAAATAACAGTTTCCTGAAGCACATACTGTAAGCAGGCACATTTTTCTTCTTTAATGTGAGAAGTCATGTGTGTGAAAGTTGGCTTTTTTGCCATAGATAAGGACAGCTGGCTTTTCCCCTCTCTGCCTTCTGTGCAACTTTGACTGCAGGCAGCCACAGCTCCCATAGGGTTGTGTGTGCGCCGTCCTGTTGGAAATTATAGTAATGCGCACCAACTGTGACATCATGATAGGCACTACATTTTAAATTGCCTTCCTATGCAAATGAGTCTTTGACCACTATTAAGTGGCCAAGCATTAGGCTCCAAACACTAGCTCCAGCGTTTGTTTGTGCAAGTTACTATTGATTTCCTTTTACTGACCTCGGTAATCCCATTTGACCTGATTTTTAGGTGATTCCTGGTAGTGACTTCGGCTTCTCCCTGACATGATTATGGCTCACTTCCTGGAACTGCAATGCTCACATGGTTTAGACCCACTCCTAATGACTATGCTCCTGTTTGCTCCATCCTGAAGTGGATGAAAGTTTTGGCATCTTATGTAAGACAAATACATATCCTGGTATTATTCCCAAATTGGATGTGACAGTTCTGGCAAATAAACAATGTGAACTATAAATCAGAAGTAGCAAGGCTGCATGTGATGCAGTGTCAGATTAAGAACAGGTCAACCAGGGTAGTCATCTAGTCCCACCCATGCATAGCTACATCACCAGTGTGGAGTAAATTCTGACATATATGAAGTGGGGTTTCTGTGCAGCATAATGTGTACTTGGCCAGTGGCCACTACAGTGTATTTAGCACATTTGGTGCAGGGGGTATTTACACACTATACTTTTTAATAACATTGCCAGCATATCATATTGATAATTTTATTGATAGGGGTTCCCACAAGTTAGTTGCCCATGGGCCTTCACTAACCTTAATCCAGCCCTGGTGTTGTTACTCTGGGAGGATATAAGAATACTGTACAAGCCCATATTGGCACATGTTAAGCTCTGTATGACATTGGGACATACATATCTCCATATGTAGAGATAAAGTTGATTCTAATGAACAACACAGTAGATTAGAGGTCATGGGAGTAGAGGTATACTTGAGTATTGATAACATAAAGGTGTCACTGCAGGCTAAATGAGCTTGGTTCTCCAAGATGGAGAGTAAACAGTGGGAAATGCAAAGGGGGCAAGAACAGAGCCTTAAGGGAACTGAAGGGAAGGTGGAAGTAGAGCAAAGGATGTGCTAGAAGGGGAGACACTAAAAGAGCAGTTAGATAGGTAGCAAGTGAACCAGAACAAAAACTGAATCATTAAAGCCTGAGTGAAAGGTTTGCATGAGTAGAGGGAGATCAACAGTGTCAAAAGTATCAGAGTGGTCCCTCAGGATGAGTATAAAAAAGGGACCCTTAGACTTTGCTGTAAGTATTGATTATGTTTGTAAGTGAGGTAGTGATGTGCACCGGAAATTTTTTGGGTTTTGTGTTTTGGTTTTGGATTCGGTTCAGCGGCCGTGTTTTGGATTCGGACGCGTTTTGGCAAAACCTCCCTGAAAATTTTTTGTCGGATTCGGGTGTGTTTTGGATTCGTTTTTTTTTTACAAAAAACCCTCAAAAACAGCTTAAATCATAGAATGTGGGGGTCATTTTGATCCCATAGTATTATTAACCTCAATAACCATAATTTCCACTCATTTCCAGTCTATTCTGAACACCTCACACTTCACAATATTATTTTTAGTCCTAAAAATTGCACCGAGGTCGCTGAATGACTAAGCTAAGTGACCCAAGTGGCCGACACAAACACCAGGCCCATCTAGGAGTGGCACTGCAGTGTCAGACAGGATGGCCAATTTAAAAAATAGTCCCCAAACAGCACATGATGCAAAGAAAAAAAGAGGTGCGCCAAGGTCGCTGGATGGCTAAGCTAAGCGACCCAAGTGGCCAACACAAACACCTGGCCCATCTAGGAGTGACACTGCAGTGTCATACAGGATGGCCGATTTAAAAAAATAGTCCCCAAACAGCACATGATGCAAAGAAAAAAAGAGGTGCACCAAGGTCGCTGGATGGCTAAGCTAAGTGACCCAAGTGGCCGACACAAACAACTGGCCAATCTAGGAGTAGCACTGCAGTGTCAGACAGGATGGCCGATTTAAAAAATAGTCCCCAAACAGCACATGATGCAAAGAAAAAAAGAGGTGCACCAAGGTCGCTGGATGGCTAAGCTAAGCGACCCAAGTGGCCGACACAAACACCTGGCCCATCTAGGAGTGGCACTGCAGTGTCAGACACTATGGGCGATTTAAAAAATAGTCCCAAAACAGCACATGATGCAAAGAAAAAAAGAGGTGCACCAAGGTCGCTGGATGGCTAAGCTAAGCGACCCAAGTGGCCGACACAAACACCTGGCCCATCTAGGAGTGGCACTGCAGTGTCAGACACTATGGGCAATTTAAAAAATAGTCCCAAAACAGCACATGATGCAAAGAAAAAAAGAGGTGCACCAAGTTCGCTGGATGGCTAAGCTAAGCGACCCAAGTGGCTGACACAAACACCTGGCCCATCTAGGAGTGGCACTGCAGTGTCAGACAGGATGGCCGATTTAAAAAATAGTCCCCAAACAGCACATGATGCAAAGAGAAAAAGAGGTGCACCTAGGAGTGGCACTGCAGTTTTCTAATGAGAGGATGAGTGCTTCCATCCTCATGTGAATCTGAACCACTAGCCATGAACATAGGCCAGGGCCTCAGCCGTTCCTTGCCACTCCGTGTCGTAAATGGCATATTGGCAAGTTTACGCTTCTCATCAGATGCTTTTAATTTTGATTTTTGGGTCCTTTTACTGAACTTTTGTAGTATACTTGACGACACAGAGGTAGAGCAATGAACTACTGTACCGTACTGCTATATATATACTGGTGGTCAGCAAAATTCTGCACTGTCCTCCTACTATATATACTGCGCACAACTAAAATGCACCACAGGTATGGATGGATAGTATACTTGATGACACAGAGGTAGGTAGAGCAGTGGACTACTGTACCGTCATGCTATATATTATATACTGGTGGTCAGCAAAATTCTGCACTGTCCTCCTACTATATATACTGTGCACAACTAAAATGCACCATAGGTATGGATGGATAGTATACTTGACGACACAGAGGTAGGCAGAGCAGTGGCCTACTGTACCGTACTGCTATATATTATATACTGGTGGTCAGCAAAATTCTGCACTGTCTTCCTACTATATATACTGTGCACAACTAAAATGCAACACAGGTATGGATGGATAGTATACTTGATGACACAGAGGTAGGTAGATCAGTGGCCTACTGTACCGTACTGCTATATTATATACTGGTGGTCAGCAAAATTCTGCACTGTCCTCCTACTATATATACTGCGCACAACTAAAATGCACCACAGGTATGGATGGATAGTATACTTGACGACACAGAGGTAGGTAGAGCAGTGGACTACTGTACCGTACTGCTATATAATACTGGTGGTCACTGGTCAGCAAAATTCTGCCCTATCCTCCTACTATATACTACAATGCAGCACAGATATGGAGCGTTTTTCAGGCAGAGAACGTAGATATTTTCAGCACACTGAGCACAGATATTTGCAAGCACACTGAGCACAGATATTTGCAGCACACTGAGCACAGATATTTGCAGCACACTAAACACAGAAACTGAGAGAACGCTGCACGTCCTCTCCCTATCATCTCCAATTCACGAGTGAATATGGCGGCGGCGCGCGGCTCCTTATATAGAATACGAATCTCGCGAGAATCCGACAGCAGGATGATGACGTTCGGGCGCGCTCGCGTTAACCGAGCAAGGCGGGAGGATCCGGGTCTGCCTCAGAACCGTGTAAAATGGGTGAAGATCGGGGGGTTCGGATTCCGAGGAACCGAACCCGCTCATCACTAGAGTGAGGTCACTAAGGAACATTGTGCACAAAAACCTGATTGCAGAATGGAGTGAGAATGTGAGATTTGTTATTGCACACAAGTCACTCAAGTAATTTAAAAACTAAGGAGAAAAATATGGTGGTAGTTGGAGAGAGAAGCTAGATCAAGACATGGCTTATTTATTCGTGAGTTAAGCATATGTTAAAAGATGTTAATGTGTCAGTAGAAAAAGATATGTTAAAAAGGTGATGCAGTGAGGAAGAGGTTGGTAGATAACAGGAATAAGTAGGCCAGCAGTAGGATGAGATTTTGAGATAAGTGCAGACACTAGACACCAAGGGCACACCTACTGTATGTAGCACAATTTATATCTGAGCACTGGCCACCACTTATTGTTTTTGTATTACAGGTTGAGTATCCCTTATCCAAAATGCTTGGGACCAGAGGTATTTTGGATATCGGATTTTTCCGTATTTTGGAATAATTAGATACCATAATGAGATATCATGGTGATGGGACCCAAGTCTAAGCACAGAATGCATTTATGTTTCATATACACCTTATACACACAGCCTGCAAGTAATTTTAGCCAATATTTTTTATAACTTTGTGCATTAAACAAAGCGTGTCTACATTCACACAATTCATTTATGTTCATATACACCTTATATACACAGCCTGAAGGTCATTTAATACAATATTATTAATAAGTTTGTGTATTAAACAAAGTTTGTGTACATTGAGCCATCAGAAAACAAAGGTTTCACTATCTCAGTCTCACTCAAAAAAGTCCGTATTTCGGAATATTCCGTATTTCGGAATATTTGGATATGGGATACTCAACCTGTACTGGAAATACCTGTAGATAGTCGAAAACAAAATCATGTCAAAAGTTCAGATTGAATTTCATAGGTTTAATCATTTTAACAATTTTTGCTATTGCTTTCTTTAGAGAACTTAGTTATTTTGGATCAGTTAGATGAATTAATTTGAAGTTCCCAATAAAGTAAACTTAATCATCTTGCAAACCTTGCAAAAGAGACTAAGGGGGACATTTACTAAGCAGTGATAAGAGCGGAGACGTGAGCCAGTGGAGAAGTTGCCCCATCAACCATTCATCAGCTCTGTATCATTTTACAGTATGCAAATTATAGATGTTACTTCAGTGCTGATTGGTTGCCATGAGCAACTTCTCCACTGGCTCACTTCTCCGCTCCTATCACTGCTTAGTAAATGTCCCCCTTACTGTATTCCTGGACAGACTAGTTTAAATTTAATATAGGGAACTGTACAAAATACCATTTGTGCCATTAGTACATAAATTTTAGTATCACACATGATTTGAGTTTGGCTAGTTCTTCACTACAATTATAGATAATGGACCACAATCATATTTCATGCTTTTACTGTGCCATTTATGCAGTGGTTATAGTTTATTTCATTTTAACATCATCAGACATATGTACATCTCCATCTTTCTAAGGCTTTGGCAAATAATTCTTAAAAACTCACAGCATAAATTGTTAGAAAAGCAAAAAATGATTGCCATAAACGTAATAGTATTTTATTCCTGTACTTACTGTATTATCATTCTATAATTAACATCATCCACTGAGAAAGCTGAAATCCCACTTGGATACTTAGCAAAATAACATGACATAATATTGTACATCATATTAGCATTTAATGCAGCAGCATATAAAATGGTGCAATGTTAGTACACTAATACAGGTTGTCTCTCCCCTTTCCAAAATTCAGAATTATGGATTTTTTTTTTGCGTGACTAGGATAGGAAAACCTTTGATTTCTGATTGCTCAGTGTACACAAACTTTGTTTAATGCACACAATTATTAAAAATATAGTATAAAATTACTTTCATACTATGTATAATTTAGTATGTTGTATATGAAGCATAAATGCAATCTGTGTTTAGACCTGGATCCCATCCCCAAGATCTCTCATTATGGAAAGAAAATATTCCAAAATATGTAAAAATCCCATATACAAAATTCTTCTGGTCCCAAGCATTTTGGATATGGGAGACTTAACCTATATAGATTTGATTAACATAGCACAGTTGGTACAAGTTCCATATAGGTCAAGTACAGTAAGGCTGTGTCCATGTAATAGCGACTGAGTATGACCTGAACACAGAAGCATACACTCCTGGCACGAGTTATTTCTTTTGCAGGTGCTCTATCCATGAAACAAAATGCACAGTGATGATGATGATGATGATGATGACAATTAGCAACTGCTTTTGAGTTACTGAGTGGCTGTATCCACCCTTACTTACCCCACAGTATACAAATAATTATTGTGGCTTCTATATTAAATAAAGTTGTGGCCACCTATTTGCATTTCCATATTGATATTTGCACTTGAACTATGCCATTTACGTCTGGGGGTCAATCAGGTTTTTAATATAATGTACGTATAAAATTGTGATCGATCGCAGACATCTGCAATAAGAAAAGCTAATACAGAGTATCCCTTATCCAAAATGCTCGGGACCAGAAGTACCGTATATACTCGAGTATAAGCCGACCTTTTCAGCACTTTTTTTAATGCTGAAAAAGCCCCCTCGGCTTATACTCGAGTCAGTGCCTGGGAAGGAGGGACACGGAGGGCACAGCGCGCGCCTCTCCTGTGTCCCTCCTGCGTCCCCGGCGGGTCTATTAAATGAAGTACCCATTCGTGAGCTCTGGTTGGCTCACAAACTGGCACTTCATTTAACAGACCCGCCGCCGGAGACGCAGGAGGGACACAGGAGAGGTGCGCGCTGTGCCCTCCATGTCCCTCCTTCACAAAACAGCGGGGGAGCGGAAGGGAACGTTGTACCTGGCACTGGGGGAGCATATTTGGCACTTGGGGGGGCATATGTGGCACTGAGGGGGCATATGTGGCACTGGGGGAGCATATTCGCACTGGGGGTATATGTGTACCTGGCACTGGGGGTATATGTGTACCTGGCACTGGGGGCATGTGTGTACCTGGCACTGTGGGGAAGTATCTGGCACTGGGGGCATATGTGGCACTGGGGGAGCATATTTGGCTCTTGCATCTCGTTTTTGTCTCGTTGGTATCTATTTTTATTTTTGAAATTTACCAGTAGCTGCTGGATTTCCCACCGTAGGCTTATACTCGAATCAATAAGTTTTCCCAGGTTTTTGTGGTAAAATTAGGTGCCTCAGCTTATATTTGGGTTGACTTATACTCGAGTATATATGGTATTTTGGATATTGGATTTTTCTGTATTTTGGAATAATTGCATACCATAATGAGATATCATGGCGATGGGACCCAAGTCTAAGCACAGAGTGCATTTATGTTTCATATGCACCTTATACACACAGCCTGAAGGTAATTTTATAACTTTTTGCATTAAACAAAGTGTGTGTACATTCACACAATTAATTTGTGTTTTATATATACCTTATACACACAGCCTGAAGGTAATTTAATACAATATTTTTAATAACTGTGTGTTAAACAAAGTTTGTGTACATTGAGCCATCAGAAAACAAAGGTTTCACTATCTCACTCAAAAAATTCTGTATTTCAGAATATTCCGTATTTCGGAATATTTGGATATGGGATACTCAACCTGTACCCCAAATATGCACTTGCTATAGTGATCGCAATAGTGAATGCAGTCCACTCCCACTGTTAAGTACAAAGGCCCTCATTCCGAGTTGATCGGTCGCAAGGCGAATTTAGCAGAGTTACACACGCTTAGTCTACGCCTACTGGGAGTGTATCTTAGCATCTTAAAAGTGCGAACGAAGTTTACGCAATATTGCGAACAAAAAAAACTTAGCAGTTTTAGAGTAGCTCCAGACTTACTCTGCCTGTGCGATCAGTTCACTGCTTGTCGTTCCTGGTTTGACGTCACAAACACTCCCAGCGTTCGCCCAGACACTCCCCCGTTTCTCCGGCCACTCCTGCGTTTTTTCCGGAAACGGTAGCATTTTCAGCCACACGCCCATAAAACGCCGTGTTTCCGCCCAGTAACACCCATTTCCTGTCAATCACACTACGTTCGCCGGTGCGAACAAAAAGCCGTGAGTAAAAATCCTTTCTTCATAGCAGAATTACTTAGCGCAGTCGCAGTGCGAACATTGCGCATGCGCTCTAAGCTGATTTTCACTGCGATGCGAAAAAAAAGAACGAGCGAACGACTCGGAATGAGGGCCAAAATGCATACAACATTGCACATACCTGCAATTGAGTATGTACTCATGTTTGCAACCTAGAAAAGTTGTACAAGAATGATAGACTCATCACTGTGGAAACTGAAAACCTCTTTACCAATGTTACTTCCCTATCTAAAGCCCTGGTAAACCCATTTCTAAACTGTAGAAATCATATTACTGTAACTACTAATACCTTTTTTTAAACCACAATTTACAATAAACATTATTTTTGAAATGTGTCAATGAAATTGTGTAAGCCATTTTTATTCAACCCCAAAAATTACTTTACCTATGTAACTGCCCTAATTAATACCTAATTAAACCTATTAATGCTTTATTAGTTAACAGTAACACATATACCTCAACACACAATGCAACTGTAAATGTTTATATTAAATATAAGTAGTGATGTGCACCGGAAATTTTTCGGGTTTTGTGTTTTGGTTTTGGATTCGGTTCCGCGGCCGTGTTTTGGATTCATTGCTCTACCTCTGTGCCGTCAAGTATACTACAAAAGTTCAGTAAAATTACCCAAAAATCAAAATTAAAAGCATCTGATGAGAAGCATAAACTTGCCAATATGCCATTTACGACACGCAGTGGCAAGGAACGGCTGAGGCCATGGCCTATGTTCATGGCTAGTGGTTCAGATTCATATGAGGATGGAAGCACTCATCCTCTCGCTAGAAAACTGCAGTGCCACTCCTAGATGGGCCAGGTGTTTGTGTCGGCCACTTGGGTTGGAACAAAGAACCCCTTGAAGCCGAACGTCAATTATCTGATTCTTCAGTTTATCAAAAATTACATCATGATCCTACCGAGAAATTTAAGAGGGATCTTAGTGAAATTCTCCAACAAGGTGTTGATTCAAGTTTGATCACACAAGAACTGATGGATATCCTTATTCCAGCATTTCCCACCACCCCGTTGTTTTACACACTTCCTAAGATACATAAAAAATTGGACCCACCTCCTGGACGCCCCATTATTGGAGCTAGGGGTTTTTTGTTCCAACCAGTTGCGACCTACATAGATTCTGTGCTGCAGCCTTTGGTTCAAAAAGAATCTACCTTCCTACTGGATACTACTTCATTGTTGAACAAATTGGCTAATTGTTCTATTAATTTTGAAAATTGCTGGCTTATTAGCGTTGATGTTGTCAACTTGTACACTTCTATTCCGCATTGTTTTGGTCTTCATGCTGTCAGGAAATTCATGTTGCAAAGTGGGCTATTTTCTGCTTTGTATATTGATTTTTTTCTGACACTTTTTGAATTGATTTTAACAAAAAACTTCTTTCTATATGATAACCAATTTTTCTTGCAGGTTAAAGGTTGCTCAATTGGCTCTAGCGCAGCCCCTTCGTATGCAAATACAGTAATGTTTGCCGTTGAGCATGATTTTTTCTTTATGGATCCTTTAATATCTAGCAGATTGGAGTTCTTTTCACGCTTTATTGACGATCTTTTGATTGTCTGGCATGGTGATATCGGTGATTTTATTGAGATCATTGATACCCATAATGCTGGGGTATCTCCCATCAAATTTACTTATAATTACAGCAGAGAACAAATTTCTTTTCTGGATGTCATGATTTCTTTGAAGGATGGGCAAATTAATACATCATTATTCACGAAACCAACTGACCGTAATATGCTTTTACAAGCTAGTAGTTGCCATCTTAAAAGCCTTATTCGTGGTTTGCCTTATTCGCAAATGATTCATTTGCACAGAATTAATTCTAACATCGAGGTAGCTGCTAAACAAATTGATACATTGATTACAAAATTTGTCCAAAGGGGTTACTCTTTAAGTGATTTGCTAGACACCAAGGCCAGAGTATTGAAACTTGATCGTAACACATTTTTGGTATCTAGTTCTAGAAGTTCTAACAACTCCAATAGATTCCCGTGGGTTAACAGATACAATGTATCTTCCCCTTTAATTAATAAGTCACCCATATGTTTTATTATTATGCAAACTAGAACCAATAACCTAGAAATAATGACACGTACAACTGTATAGATTGGAAAAATTGGAGGTCACAGCCAAATTTATTAAATTGGAATTAGAATTGTTAATCACCGGTGGCGAAAAAAGCAGTGCCAACTCGGCCATGGCTTAAAACTTTTGAATCTTTAAATAAATGGGGCGGAGTTTCCGCCCCTTGCGCAGTCCGTCCTGGGTAGAACCATCTCCCCTTAATTAGATCAGTGCTGGTCCCTCCTTAAGATGGTGACCTGGTCCTCCCCTGAGGTAGTGACCGACTCGCCTTTCTCAAAGGGGAAATGCTAGCCAAGCTCTGCTGCGCTAAATTGAGCCGCCGAATAGCACTGCTTTCCGCCCGCTGCGCCTCGCACTTGCTGGAATAATTATAGCTTATTATTCCAACGATAAAAAACTTTCAAAGTACATTGAAATCAAAACACAATTCACAAATTTAAAATTGCTGGGTGGGTGGGTGGGATCACAAAATGGCAAGAGGAATTTGAATCCTCTGCCAGCACTTAAATAAACTAATCTACCCCGCCTACCTAACTACTCCCTATTGGATAATGCTTGATTGACATCTATTAACAACCTATTAGAAAATATCAACACAAAAACCAGATCTAACTAGCTTGGCTACCTAACAAACAGTGAACCCGCCTACCTAACTACTCCCTATTGGATAATGTTTAATTGACATACATCAACACCTATTAAAAATTACCAACACAAAAACCAGCTCTAACTAGCTTAGCTACATAACAAACAGGGTGCTTATATTCACTCTATCCTATACAGTCTCTCATTCTTTTTAAGTCACCCATATGTTTTATTATTATGCAAACTAGAACCAATAACCTAGAAATAATGACACGTACAACTGTATAGATTGGAAAAATTGGAGGTCACAGCCAAATTTATTAAATTGGAATTAGAATTGTTAATCACCGGTGGCGAAAAAAGCAGTGCCAACTCGGCCATGGCTTAAAACTTTTGAATCTTTAAATAAATGGGGCGGAGTTTCCGCCCCTTGCGCAGTCCGTCCTGGGTAGAACCATCTCCCCTTAATTAGCACAGTGCTGGTCCCTCCTTAAGATGGTGACCTGGTCCTCCCCTGAGGTAGTGACCGACTCGCCTTTCTCAAAGGGGAAATGCTAGCCAAGCTCTGCTGCGCTAAATTGAGCCGCCGAATAGCACTGCTTTCCGCCACATTCGAAGACTCCAGACTTCGAAACCGCCACCAACAGCCTACCTTCACAATTCGTTTAAACCTTTCAACAATGCTGTGACAAACAACTCCAAACCATCTTCAGATAAATGCACTCCATCTAATCTGTACAATTCTATCTTCTCGTAACGCAAATCTGGATGCTTAACCACTTTCCCTTTTAAACTAATAACAAATCTGGAGGTTGCGGCATTGAGCTTCCTTCTTACCTTATCTAAGGCCACTCCCCCTTGGGTGCCCCTCCAAAATCTACGCGGTACCACTTCTGACCACACCACCTTAACCGCCGGCCAATGCTCTGCAATTATTTGAAAATCTTTCTTTATGCTGTTAATTAACTCTATACCCTTACAAGTACCTAAATCATTGCCTCCTAAGTGTATCAACAAGCAATCAGGGGCACCCCAATTCTTCTCGCCATCCCAAAGCACACTCAATAAATTGCTCCATCTCATTCCCCTTATACCTATCCACCTCACTTTAAAAGGGAACGACTTAGATGCCTTGTGCCTACTGGCCCAATAGACATATGAATGACCCACAATCCACACCCGGCTTGACAATGTCAAAAAACCTGCAGAAAAAACAGCAAAACAAATAATATTTTATTTAAATTATGATTCAACAAACCTTTAAAAAACAGGGAGGGATAAAACTTAGTTATTTTGGCGACCCAGATGGAGGTGAACAACACCAAACCTCAAAAATTCTTGTGAGGGAAAAGGTGAAAAGAACTCCAATCCCCCTTTAGCTTATGGCCCTGGGTTTCCTAAATAACAAACTCGCAGGATGCCTCTATTAATGCAACTTATCCCCTCTAACATAACGCTTGTAAGCATCTGAGTTCCACCGTCCCAACCTCTTAATCTCTTCCTTGGAAGAGCCTGCCGCTGCTGCGCAAGTCGCTGCTCCTATCCTGCAAGAATGCGTCCCGTAATGCTCTAATGGAAGGCCCAATGCTATTAAACATTTATTAAAAATACTCGTGAATTGAAATTTAGATAAAGGACTCCGATCCCTATGTACCAACCACTGATCCCCCCCTTTCAGACGAATTCGCCCGAAGGCCTCAGCTAATCTTACTGGGCAGATGCTCGGCTCCAAATGCATAGGAACAGAAATCCATTTACCCCTTCCCAACTGATCTGTTTTGGACCGGTGTATCTTAATAAGAAGCTTATCACTCCTAACTACTACATTACTCAATAATATACCCGTATCAACTGAACCCTTGTTTTTTGCAACTAGTTCACCTACTCTTAATGCACCAAAAAAGGCCACTGCAAATGCCAAACTAAAAAGGTTAACCTCGAACTCTCCTATCGCAATACCCGAAACGGCCATAATTAGATCTCTCAAAAGCTCGATGTCAATTGGCCTACGCTCATCTCTTATATTTGCCTGCTCTTTAGACCACCCCTTCATTGCCTTTGATAACATAAAAGATTTAGTTGGGTCGATCAACCCTTCTAAACGTGAAAAATACGAGATTCCTGCTAAAGCACCCGACATAGCCGCTTTAGAACGACCCTTTTAATGCCCTAACCATTCAAACGCTAACATAACATCCTGCACACTCTTACCACCACCTTCCGAATTCATGTACGCCTGCCACTCATTCCATGCTGCAGAATATGATCTCAACGTCCCAGGTGCCAATGCCTTCAATGCTAACGCTTTCATGCCGGATTGATGATCTGCCATACAAATTTAGGACATGACAAACCCTCTAATCTAGCCGCTGGAGCTAATGCTCTAAATCTATCCCATTGAAAACGGGACAAAGCATCCGCTATCTCGTTCCTCACCCCAGGCACATGCCTAGCACTTAACTCTATATTCTTCTGCATACATCTAAGAGTTAAATGCCTTAACAACTTCAACGCATGATAACATGAAGACTTTTGGTTGTTGATTGCTTGAACTACCCCTAGATTGTCGCACCAAAACAAAACCCTTTGATTACCTAGCTTATAGCCCCATATCTCCACCGCGACAATGATTGGAAAAAGCTCAAGTAAAAGCATGTTATTAGTAAGCCCTTTCCTACACCATTCCTCAGGCCAAGCTTCCGCACACCATTCACCTTCAAAATATGCACCGAAACCTAGGGACCCTGATGCATCTGTGAAAAATTGCAAATCTCTATTGCTTACTTCTTCCTGCAGCCAAATACAAACCCCATTAAATTCTCTCAAAAATTCTAACCAAACCTTACAATCTTCCTTCAATTCCGATGAAATGCGAATAAAATGGTGCGATTTCTTTACCCCTGCAGTGGCTCTTTCTAGCCTACGACTAAAAATCCTTCCCATCGGAATGACCCTACAAGAAAAATTTAATAACCCCAGAAGTGATTGTACCTGCTTCAGAGTCATCTTTTTTGCAGAAATAAAATTCTCCAATAAACTCCTTAAAGCATTCACTTTTTCCGCTGGCAACCTACAAAGGCCTGCTTCAGTATCAATCTCTATACCCAGATAAGATAAACGGGTCACAGGCCCCTCCGTTTTTTCCTTAGCTACGGGTACACCCATTACTGAAAAAAGAGCTTGAACTGAAAACAGCAATTCATGACATGCCGAGCTACTCGCAGGGCCTGCTAACAAGAAATCATCCAAATAATGAGCGACTCCTGTCTGACCTGTGCCAGCCTTCACACACCACTGCAAAAATGAACTAAAACATTCAAAATAAGAACACGAAATTGAACAGCCCATCGGCAAACACCTGTCCACATAAAATTGGCCCTCAAGCTTGAAACCCATGTATTTAAATGAATCCGGATGCAGCAGCAACAATCTAAAAGCCGACTCTATATCCACTTTTGCTAACATAGCTCCTACCCCAAAACCTTGAACCATATCAACGGCTTCCTCAAAAGACTGATACTTAACGCTACACAAAGAAGGGTCCAGAGCCTCGTTTATTGAGCCCCCTTCCAGATAGGAAAGGTGCTGAATTATCCGAAATTTACCCGGCTCCTTTTTTGGAACTACCCCCAATGGTGAAACACAAAATTCAGCTAAAGGCGGACTTTTAAAAGGTCCACACATACGCCCCAAACTAACTTCAGCAGCAATTTTGGCTCTTACTATTTCTGGATAATCTCTAGCTGATTGAAGATTCCTCCTGGCTAAAACTAATACTGGCCTAACTATTGGAAATTTAAAACCTAACTTAAAACCTTGCAATAAAAATGCCGCCTCCTCCCTGAGAGGATAGCGGTCCAACCAACGCTCTAAAACTACTACATCTACCGGGGACTCGGCTTTACCTATTAGCGGCCCTCTGCTCCCCTCTACCCCCTGATTGAGTTGCGGACCTGCTGCAATCCTTTGCTGCGTGACCTCCGCCGCACAGCATGCAGATATGTCTATATCTACATGTTGTTCCCCTACTGCATTGCGCGTTATTGAACGCGTAACATTTTCCTCTTCCTCCTGTGTTAAAGCCTGGTCTAAACTGAAAGGGCTGTTTACGACCCATCGACTCCGTAAAAGACCTATTACTATGAGTTACCTCCAACCAAACCTCTACATCCTTGAAACCTAAACTTAGCAATTTCTGACCGTCTTGCTTCTTCCTAAATAGTTCGTCGTACTGACGCCAAACATTATGTCTAGCCGTCAGAAACATATTATGAATAAGATATTTAATCACGTTAAGAAACTCCGATGGACGAGATTCTATATAACAAGCCGCAAAAATGTACATCCCCGTAAGCCAATTGGGATAACTCCTCCTTGCCTCTTCCACCACTGGCCCCCCGGCCTTTGCTGTATCTAGAGCCTTTTTAGCTTCGTGTGTAATCGCGAACATATCTACGAAGCGCCCTTTCTTTATACGCTCCCTCACCTTAGACCTTACTCCCCTCAATATTGCCGTATTTGCACAATGCACACTATCGCCTGACGCATCTGGAGCCGAACTGCCAGCTAAACTGCGTCCTCCCTTTGAAACCTTACGCTTTCCCCTAAGATGCTGAACGAATGTCCGCATAAATTTACGCGGATTCTCCAGCGAGCTAGACGTATCCGAAGATTCGTCAGAATGCGAAGATTTTGCGCTAAGCTGAATTTCTGTAATTATCTTACCAGCTCCTGATGTAGAAGGACCTTCGCCTGGGTCTCCTGCGGTCTCCTGTCCCACGTTGTGCGACGCGCCCGCCGCAACTTGACTCGATGATTGTTGATCCTGCGAAATCCCAACGTCTGCTGACGAATCTAACGAAGCTGCGTGAGACGCTGACACCTGCGGACTCAATAAAACAGCGTTACCTCCTGCCTGCCCCGCCCCGTCTGACCCATCGGCTGCTACCGACGATGCACGTGCTTGAGAGCGCACGTTTGTCTGACTCTCTGACTGCCCTGGTGATGGGGGTCTAGCTGGTGGAGGAACTTGTGGCAGAGGTGGCATCCCTATCTGATGAACACCCATAAATTGATTATGCGCAGGCTGAAACCAATGCCCATATTGAGGGCCCGCCTGCGGGGGGCTCGGAATATGCATAAACTGTGGGAAAGCAAACGGTTGAATTAAATTACCTAACTGCTGGGTATATTGAGGGTTAAAGAAATGCTGCTGTCCTGTTAAAGGCAGCTGCGCGACATTTTCTTGTGCCCCTTGACTAAAATACGGGGACCAGGACCCTTGCTGGGGTTGAAAATTCCCCCTTGTCTGCACATTAAATTGATGGGAAAAAGGGGGGGGGGGGATTGCAAACAATCCCCTTGTCGTACCCAAACCTGCTACTGCAGGCCCTGGGGAACTCCTCATATTCCCTGTTGCCCCCACCACATTTATATTATTATCACTTTCACCCAAAATGGGAGAGGCTAATATATTGCCTCTCCCTTGGGTTACTAATGTCTGCACGCCTATCCCTGCCCCTGTTCTCCCCTCCCCAGCTCCTAAAGCTGTGGGAGAGGGGCTAACGGCCGCCGGGTCCGTCGCCATGGCAACGGGGGCGGGGCTTGGAGCAGCGGGTGCCGAGGCACCGGACCCGCTGCTTAATGCTGGGGATGGCCGGCGGGGTGTGCTCGCAGGGCTGGCTGTCGCTCCCGACAGCCAGGCCCGCAGCACTGAGGGAGACGGAGAGGGAGGCGGGTGACTCATCACCGCTACCTCCGACGGAGCCGCGCGAGTGCCGGAAGCAGCGCGAGCGCTGGGAGCCGCGTGACCGGCTCCCCTCACAGAGAAACGCCGCGCTCCCCTCACGGCCGGAGAGGCAGCTGCTGCAGAAAGAGGTCTGGATACCTCAACCAAGCGGCGGGGAGGGGGCGCACTGCTGCGGGGGCGAGGCATTATGATACCTAAAGCACTTAAGTGGCAGCAAAAAACCCTACCTAAGCCTAACCCTTAAAATTACCTCACAATTATTTATTTTTACCGAATAAACCTCAAATATACAAGCCACCAGATTTAATATGCTTTACTACTTAATTGTTAATAATATTATAAAGGAGTGAATTTTTCTTAAACCAATTAGCAATATATGAAACACCTGTGGAGTGATACTAAATACTTTACCAGCCCCAGGGATCACAAAATGGCAAGAGGAATTTGAATCCTCTGCCAGCACTTAAATAAACTAATCTACCCCGCCTACCTAACTACTCCCTATTGGATAATGCTTGATTGACATCTATTAACAACCTATTAGAAAATATCAACACAAAAACCAGATCTAACTAGCTTGGCTACCTAACAAACAGTGAACCCGCCTACCTAACTACTCCCTATTGGATAATGTTTAATTGACATACATCAACACCTATTAAAAATTACCAACACAAAAACCAGCTCTAACTAGCTTAGCTACATAACAAACAGGGTGCTTATATTCACTCTATCCTATACAGTCTCTCGTTCTTTTTAACATCACTAAAAAGCATTGGCCCATGATTGAGTCTGACCATAATTTACCATTAAGTCACACTCGTCTTATGCCCTGTTATTCCCGTGGTCGCAATTTACGTGATTTCCTTGTGAAATCGGATATTGCTAAAAAACTCCCTACTTCACAACAGACAGGGTGTAAACGTTGTACATGTGTTACCTGCCAATTTCTTTTAACAGGTAACAGGTTTGCACACCCTCATACTGGAAAGATGATTTTTATTAATCACTTGTTAACATGTAATTCAACTTTTGTAGTCTATCAGCTCATTTGCCCATGTGGCCTTAGCTACGTGGGCAAGACCTGCTTCTATTGAATGTGTTATTCGGTCTGGCTCTACATGCTGCTGTTTTTATGTGTTAGCTTAGTTAAGTAGTTGGCATTATAATTCATTGATTTGCTTGTTGCTATTTCTGATGCCAGTTTACATTATTGATTTTGTACTGTGCTGTATATGGTATTATATCGATCATTTACTATGCTGCTGTATTTCTTCCGCTTACTTCCTGTTTTTAGTATCACCATGGTGATGAGGGTTTAATGATAGTCGTTTACTGGTGCTCAGTAATATGATGTCATCATTCGCTGCCTCTGGGCGGGTGTTTTATCCCGACAGTGAAAAAAGTGGAAAAAGAGGGATGGCGCTGAGAGTGGTTTGATAATACTTATCTGGATGTCGGGATATCCTGATATTGTGGATGGTCTTCCTTCTCCTTCTGTTTTCTTTGGAGGTAATCTTCCAAAGAATTTCGGATGGTATATGTGAATAGAAAAATTGGAATGACTAGGTTATGTTCTAGTTCCAATTTGTTCTATGTAGATTATGCAATATAGAATTTGTTGCCAGATATACCTAGCTTACACAATAATTGGTAAGTCTCAGCACATAATGATTTCTTTAAATGGTGATTGGAGCTAGAAGATCTCTCAATCATGCGCACTTTTTTTAGAGTGAGTGCGTACCTCCACTTACACTATAACGATAGCTGGTAAATTTATAAAGGTATCTTTTTTTCTCCTTTCAAATTCGTATCAGGGTTTGATCTTAATTTCAAATGATGTTACAACTACATAGACATCTTCAAAGCGTACCTAACTTACACTCGTTAGGTGCAATATCCTCCTATAAAGGTATCTTTATAAGTGTAGGAAGTCGTACCAGTACTCACGATGTTGGTGTGTGTTACATTCGCATCAAGGTATCTTTGTTCTTCATGAAGATAGAAGCTTATATATATATATGGTAAATTTAAAAAAATACATAATTTATTTTCTTTTTACAAAAAAGACAATGATAAGATCCAAAAAGGTTAAAAAATATATATATATTGGCTGCCGGAGGGCACCGCCCGTATTATGGATTTAGGAAGACCAGCCAAATCTGTGCATAGGAAGGGTGTTTTATCCCGGTCCCGGCGTCCAGCGTGGTTTCACTTTTCTTGTTCACTTGCTATAAAGGTATGTGTATTATTCTTTTATTTTCTAACAAAGTCTGACGACAGTGCTGGGGCACTGAAACGTTACTATAAGGACGTGACCGCGATGTGTCCGTTATTGTAAGCCGTGAGTGCCGCACCTCCATTCTACTATATGCCCCAGTAGTTGTGCCCACTGTAGCTGTTCCCCCAGTAGCTGTGCTCCCTGTAGATTTGCGCCAAGTAGTTGTGCCCCCTGTAGATTTGCCCCAGTAGTCGTGCCCCCATAGCTGTGCCCAGAGTAATTGTGCCCCCGTAGTTGTGCCACCTGTAGCTGTGCCCAGAGTAATTGTGCCCCCTGTGACTCGTCAACTGCTCCTCCTTCACTTTCTCCTGCAACTGGGGCTGCAAGGAAAAGGATAAGATTTCCTAGCCCACCCGCTGTTAGGCCGCTGCACCTTCCTCCTTGCCCGCCCGGCGCCTAGCAACTAGGGACGCCGTGCACGCTGAGCCGCCGGGTCCCTAGCAACGCTAGGACGCCGTGTTCGCTGAGCCGCCAGGTCCCTAGCAACGCTAGGACGCCGAGCTGCCGGGTCCATAGCAACGGGGACGCCACAGGCGGACCGCGTTCCCCGTTGCAGTTATTGATTAATTAAGTGTTCACACATGTTTCTCTGGTCGTGCAGCAAGGCAGCTGCACGACATTTTGTGTAATTGGGCTCTGTGCTCTTATTGGAGGGTTCCCTGTTATATGCCTCCTCAGTGCCTCACACAGACGCCGGTGATAGCTTCCTGCATGCTGCTCATGTTTGGTGAACGTCTGTTCCTGGTCTGCTGTGACCGGTCCCTCCAGTTCTCTGAGTTCCTGAATCTTGGAATTTGTCAACCGGTCCCAAGGAGTTCTTCTGGTCCTCATTTACCTGTGGCAGTCGATTGAGGTTCTCACTTGGTTTCGTGAGTGGCGGCTCTGCCGCGTGTTGCGGCCTAGGCCGCTTTAGTATTGTTTTCTTGTACTGGAGCATTTGCGGAGGTTTCCGCTTCCATAGTCCTCTCCGGAACTCGGCGGTGCCGTGTAGGAGAGTGGACAAGTGGAATATTTTGGTTGTTCTTTTCCCTGGCGGTAAGCCGCGCATACTTTTAGTTTCAGGTTAGCCAGTAGCCCCTGGCCTAGTTGTTTCAGTTAGAGGGCCCCTTGTTATTACCCTGTCTCAGTTCACTCTTTGTCTCTCATTAAGACCTGAGGGGGCATCGGAGTTGGGCAGACGTAATCCGCCCTTCAAACGCAGCTGCCATGGGCCCAAGAAACCATAGTCTCGCAAGAGTGAACTGACAGCAGGGGTAAGACAACGGAGATAGGGTGCCAGGGCCTATTCCCATTCCGTTTCCCTTTCCCAGCATTACGTTCTGGTACTCAGGTCCCACCATATAAGACCTCCCCTGACCTGAGTATCAGGATCATAACATTATCACCGGCCCAAAACATAAAAAAAAAAGGGTTTAATTTTTTCCATTTTTGTTTTGGTGAGTCTAAAAATTCGGCTTCATGAATCCGGCAGGTTTAGGGCCAAATCCCGGTCAGCTTTTGGTTAACCAAATTCAAGAACTAACTCAGATGGTTCAGGACCTTTCTCTTCGGGTGAAATCGCAGGAAGATCTTTTGCGAGCCTCCCCGAGTGTGGTCCCAGAACCAAAAATGCATTTACCTAACCGTTTTTTGGGTAACCGAAAAGATTTTTTTAATTTTAAGGAAGCTTGTAAGCTTTATTTTCGTTTAAGGCCTCGTTCCTCTGGTACTGAGTCTCAGCGGGTTGGTATTGTTATGTCGTTGCTCCAGGGTGATCCACAGACCTGGGCGTTTGGGTTAAGAACAGATGATCCTGCTTTGCAATCAGTAGACGCCTTTTTTAAATCTTTAGGCCTGTTATATGATGACCCAGATAGAGAGGCGTCAGCTGAGAGTCACCTGCATGCCCTAAAACAAGGTAAAAGTCCAGCAGAGGTGTATTGTACCGAATTTCGCCATTGGTCGAACGACTGTGGCTGGAATGACCCGGCCCTGCGCAGTCAGTTTCGCCTCGGTTGGTCTGAACTTATTAAAGACAGTCTCCTTCAGTACCCCGCTCCTGAGACTCTCGACAAACTCATGGAGCTTGCTATTAAAATAGATCGTCGTTTCCGAGAGCGGAGGGCTGAAAGAGGAACAACTTTTAGGCCTAATCCTTGTGTTTATACCTTTCCTGAGGACGTCGAGGAGCCCATGCAGATGGGTCTCTCCCGGCTGTCTCCAGAGGAAAGAACCAGAAGATTAAGTTCTGGTCTTTGTTTGTATTGTGGTGGTAAGGGACATATTGCTCGCAACTGCCCGAACAAGTCGGGAAACGCTCTGACCAAGTGAATTGTGAGGGGGTTCACTTGGGTCTGCAGCTAATCTCCTCTAAAGATTCTCTATTAGTTCCTGTTAAGATTTCCTTTGGCAGCCTCAGTTCATTGGTGTCGGCCTTCGTCAGTGCCAGATTAAGGTTCACATGGGCCTGGAGCTGAAATTTATGAAGGGCCTATTGTGTGCCTCTGATGGAGGTGTGACAGTCGCTGCGATGGTGTGACTAGTGATGTGACCAGTGTGGTGTGGTCCTATATAGGGGGTGTGGCCATCTCCACGAAGATCATAGCTAGTGTTTACCTTTAACCACTTAATAGTTAACTACTGTATAACAATAAAAAGTTGACCACCATATAATACAGAACATCCGTGACCACAATATCAAGCATGGAGCATCGCAGTGACCTCCATATAATACAGAGAGCTATATCAACATGCAAAGAAGGATGAAGGGCAATGATGGGGCAAAACAGAGCAGATGTGGAAAGATTACAAAAGATAGGGGCAATGCAGAGCAGACAGGGAACTAAGGGCTCCTGGGACACACTTACTGACACAGACAACACTCACTGACATAAACCCCCTACTGACACAAACACACTTATATAGACATGCACACACATACCACTTATTGACACAGAACACTGACACATACTGACACACGTTACTGACAAACACCTACTGATACACGCATTTATTGATTCAGACACCATTTAGTGACAGATACCCATTACGGACACAGACATCACTTATTGCAGGGATGGGGAACCCTCGGTCCTCCAGCTGTTGCTGAACTACACATCCCAGCATGCCCTGCAATAGTTTTAGCATGACCAAATAGCAAAACTGTTGCAAGGCATGCTGATATGTGTAGTTCAACAACAGCTGGAGGGCCGAAGGTTCCCCATCCCTGACTTATTGGCACATACTTAATGACAGACACCCCTTACTGACACAGATACAACTTACTGACACAAACACACATTACTGACAGATGGCACTTACTTACACAGACACCCCTTAATAAAACAGATTCCACTTACTGACATGGTAAACTGATACAGACACACTTACTGGCACATACACACTAAAGGTGCATACACACAAAGAGATTTTGACTATGAGAGATTGTGACTGAGCGTTATGCACTAACTTTCTGAGCGAATTTGACTATATAGTCAAAATCGCTTAGCTATATCACTCCGTGTGTATGGACATTTACTGACAAACACACTTACTGACAACCAAATTCACTGACATAAACACCCTTTACGGATACCACTTACTAACACAGACACCCTTTACTGACACAGATTCCACCTACTGACAAACATACTGATAGTCAAACTTACTGACACACTGATGCACACATGTATTGATGCAGATACCCCTTACTAACAGATACCACTTACTGACACACATACCCCTTACTGACACACAGGACAGATACAGGTTGAGTATCCCATATACAAATATTCCGAAATACGGAATATTCCGAAATACGGACTTTTTTGAGAGAGAGTGAAATAGTGAAAACTTTGTTTTTTGATGACTCAATGTACACAAACTTTGTTTAATACACAAAGTTATTAAAAATATTGTATTAAATGACCTTCAGGCTGTGTGTATAAGGTGTATATGAAACAAAAATGAATTGTGTGAATGTACACACACTTTGTTTAATGTACAAAGTTATAAAAAATATTGGCTAAAATGACCTTCAGGCTGTGTGTATAAGGTGTATATGAAACATAAATGCATTCTGTGCTTAGATTTAGGTCCCATCACCATGATATCTCATTATGGTATGCAATTATTCCAAAATACGGAAAAATCCGATATCCAAAATACCTCTGGTCCCAAGCATTTTGGATAAGGGATACTCAACCTGTACCACTTACTGACACATACCATTTACTGAGACAGAGACCACTTAATGATCGATACCGCTTACTGACACACACATACTGACTCAGATACCACTTACTGACACAAAAAATACAGATAAACTTACTGACAAAGAAACCACTTAAATATGAGAGAGGAGACCCCCAAGCCTGGTGTGTTCTGCAACTCGCCGGGTTTTGCATGCCAGCTCTGCTCTGACATCCATGGAAGCATGGGCGATCCAACGCGCAGTTTTCCAATGGACGGTAAACTGCACATGTGCAGAACAGGTCCTGCGATCGCATTGTAGGGATGCTAACGTCTCTGCCTGATTGACAGGCAGATGCATTCAGAGGGAGGGGCAGGGGAGGCCGACGTTTATGGAAACGGGAGTGGCAAGGCTAAGGGCTGTGTCCCAGACGCAGTTTCCTTGGCCACGCAAGCCGCACAGTGACTGCTAGTCTGAGTAAACTCAGGCTTACTAGCCTGCAGTCACAGATGAACATCGTGGCCGATGGTTGCTATGTTAATCCAGAACTGCGATTGCATCACAGTTCAGAGATCGCAAATGCAGGAAGGAGGTGGTATGCACCTCCACCTGCATTTGCATTGCTAAGTATTGCATTTGCAAAGCCCTATGTTCCCTACCACATGTACACGCACACACTTACACACTAGAGTTAATTTATGTCAAGAACCAATTAACCTGTGGGAGGAAACCAGAGCACCTGGAGGAAACCCACACAAGTATGGGGAGAATATACAAACTCCACACAGAGCCATTGTGGAAATAAAACCCACAACCTCAGTGCTGTGAATAAATGGAGTCATCTGTAACTTTATTATACATAAATGACCTTTAATATGAGAGAACTCCACCCCTCTATAATACACTTTCAGATTATCGACACAAGTTCCATTCTATGACAATACCAAGCACATCCTACATTAAGTTTGACCCATACCAAATTTCTGACAATACCTGGGGTTAAATAACATGAACCAATTTCATTTTTGTGCAATTTCCCTATAAAAAAAATATTTATACAGTATTTAATTCTTATATGCCTCCTGCCTTCACTCCTTATATAGGCACGGATTCAGCTTGTGTTGTAGTCTTGCGAAAAATCGCAAAACTAAAACTCCTTTCTCTAGCATGCGGGGGGTGGGGGAGGGCGCCCAGCACAGGGCAAGGCCGCCCTGCATGCATTTTAAGGGAAGCCCCTTGTCAGTTGCCGGGCCGACATGTTTTGGATCGCAGTGGCTGCAATGAATGTTACGCAGCCTGCCCCACAAACGGTCCGGACACACCTCCGTTGCCCGGACTGCACCCCTGCATCACCGAATCCAAAACGCTGCACACACCGGGACTTAGACTGCGTGCAATCACAATCTTAGACTTCACGCATGCCCGCAGCGGTGTGCATGCTCAGAAGTGTTTGCACTTCTGCTAACGATACTGAATCAGGCCCATAACGTCTCATTAATGTCTGCAACCTGTTCCCTTTTATGCTTAATTTTAATGTGTACTTTATTTAAGTCACATGCTCTCCCCTCACATATATATATTCAAGTTGTACCCCCGGTCTCCTCTTAAATAATCAATTTGTGTCCCCTGCCCACCCTTATATATTTATCTTGTGCTTCCAGTTCTCCCTTACATAGTTAACTTATGCCACTGTCCCAGCATTAGATAATATTGTTCTGCCACCTGCACCCCACATTTATATTTAACTTGTGCCCATCCTTCCCTTATATATTTAACTTCTGCCGCTATCTAATCTTAAATAATATATTAATGTATGATTTTATTAATTTATGCCACATGCCCCCATACATATTTCATTATATCGTCACTTGTCCAGTGATATATATTTAGTGTACGCACATCCCCCCTTTTATATTTAAGTTGTGCCTCCTGAGTGACCCCGTTTATATTAAAATTGTGGCCCTTTTCCTCCTTATATTTAACTTATGCCCACTAATCCCCCCTTTTATATATTTATATAACTTGAGCTTCCTGCCCCCCCTTTTACAATATCATTATTTAACTTATGCCCCATGTTCTCTAATATATGTACTGATGTTATGACACCTACCTTGCTCTCCTGCTGTGCTGTAACTGTTGTATTTATTATGTGCAGCCCCACACCATACAGGGTAAACTGAAGAGGCTATTATTGTGTGCTGCCAGTGCCACAAGCCACATCGAGTGCGGGGAGGAGCTTCGGGCGGTCTGGGGGTGGGGCCTCGGACGGGACTGGGGGCGAAGCTTCAGGCAGATATAGGCAGGGGAAGCAGCCCGTTCTGGACAGGCCTTGGGGTAGTCAGAAGTCGGACTTTGGCCAGCCGATCAGGGGTGGAGGTGAGTGAGCTGCTGGTGATGACAGGATTTTTTTTTCTCCTGTCAACACTGGCTGCACTAGAGGGAGCCTGTGGGCCTATTTTCAATGGGGGGCCTGGAGCTGCAGCTCCATCCGCCCCATTGTTAATCCGGCCCTGGCCTTCGTCGACAGTGGAGCTGCAGGAAATTTTATGGATTTAGCTTGGGCTAAGGCTTTAGACATTCCACAGATACCATTAGATAAACGTATCACCATGCACGGCTTGGATGGGGGTCCGCTTTCCAATGGGATAATAACTCACCGCACACCTCCAGTATTGCTGACAGTGGGGGCCTTACATTCAGAAGACATAGAATTTTACCTTACACATTGTCCGGCAGTTCCTGTAGTTTTGGGTCACCCCTGGCTTGCCTTTCATAATCCCACCATTGATTGGCGGTCTGGGGAGATTTCCCAATGGGGTCCTTATTGTGTTAAGGAATGTATTTCCCATCCAGTCCGGGTTGCGGCAGTCGTCCCAGAACTTATTCCTGTGGAATATCAGGATTTTGCCGATGTGTTCTCCAAAGGCAATGCGGACATTCTGCCTCCCCACCGGTCCTATGACTGTGCGATAGAGTTAGTTCCAGGTGCCGCTTTGCCTAAGGGGAGATTGTATGCCCTGTCCGGGCCAGAGACCACGGCCATGAATAATTACATTCAGGAGAGCCTGAAAAAAGGCTTTATTAGGCCTTCGAAATCTCCATTGAGTGCAGGTTTTTTCTTTGTTGAGAAAAAAGATGGGTCGCTCAGACCATGTATTGATTTTCGGGCTCTGAAAAAAATTTCTGTTAAGAACACCTATCCTTTGCCATTGATTTCTGTGCTTTTTGATCAGTTACGCTCTGCCGTGATCTTCTCAAAAATTGATCTTAGGGGAGCTTACAACCTCATCCGAATAAGATCTGGGGATGAGTGGAAGACGGCTTTCAGCACTCAGTCGGGTCACTATGAATACTTGGTGATGCCGTTTGGGCTGTCAAATGCTCCTGCGGTATTTCAAGACCTCATCAACGATGTTCTCCGTGACTTCCTTGGGAAGTTCGTAGTCGTTTATTTAGACGACATTTTGATATACTCTGAGTCTATGGAACAACATGTTACCCAGGTGCGTCTGGTTCTTCAAAAACTACGGGAGAATCATTTATACGCTAAGCTTGAGAAATGTGATTTTCACATCACAGAAGTGTCCTTCTTGGGGTACATTATTTCTCCCCAGGGATTTTTCATGGAACCGAAAAAACTCCAGGCCATCCTTAATTGGGTGCAACCCACTAATTTAAAAGCAATTCAGCGCTTTTTAGGGTTTGCAAATTATTATAGGCGGTTCATTCATACCTTTTCTGATCTGGTCGCTCCTATAGTAGCATTGACTAAAAAAAGAGCGGATCCTTCCAATTGGTCGCCAGAAGCTGAGTATGCCTTTCGGGCTCTGAAGCAGGTCTTTGTCTCGGCTCCTGTCCTCAGACACCCTAATCCGGAGCTCTCCTTTATTGTTGAGGTTGATGCCTCAGAGGTTGGAGTGGGGGCTATCCTTTCTCAGGAAGATCCGGAGTCTCAGGAATTACATCCTTGTGCCTTCATGTCCAGGAAATTCTCCTCCGCAGAATCCAACTATGACGTTGGTAATCGAGAATTACTGGCAGTAAAGTGGGCTTTCGAGGAGTGGAGGCATTGGCTGGAGGGAGCTAGGCATACTATTTCAGTATTTACTGACCATAAGAACCTGCAATATATTGAGTCAGCCAAACGGCTTAATGCTCGGCAGGCACGTTGGGCATTGTTTTTTACTCGTTTCAGGTTTATTATCACCTTCAGGCCTGGTTCCAAGAATACGAAAGCTGATGCCCTGTCACGTTGCTTTCTTCCGGTTCACAATAGCAATCCTGTTACTACCCCCATAGTTCCATCTTCAGTCATCCGGGCAGGCCTCACACAGGATTTGTTTACTCAGTTAAACCAGCTTCAACACCAGGCTCCTAGACTTACTCCTGCTGGTCGTCTTTTTGTCCCTGAATTTTTGAGAGGCACTGTTTTAGCTGAGTTTCATGACAGCAAAGTCTCGGGTCATCCAGGTATCACTAAGACCTTGGAGTTAGTCTCTCGCTCGGTGTGGTGGCCTAGTCTTTCTAAAGACGTAAAGGAATTTGTCCATTCCTGTCAGGTTTGTGCACAGCATAAGGTCCCTCGTTCATTGCCGATCGGGCAACTCGTACCTTTAGCCGTTCCTCTCAGGCCATGGTCTCATATATCCATGGATTTCGTGGTGGACCTTCTCCTTTCAGCCGGATTTCGAGTCATTTGGGTGGTAGTGGACCGTTTTAGTAAAATGGCTCATTTCATTGCTCTTCCCCGATTACCCTCTGCTCAAGGGTTGGCAGTTTTGTTCCTCCGCCATGTGTTTAGGCTCCATGGTTTGCCCACTGATATTGTCTCTGATCGGGGTCCGCAATTCATCGCACGTTTCTGGAAACATTTTTGTGCCTCATTGAATATGAAACTGTCTTTTACATCTGGTTACCATCCACAGTCTAACGGGCAAACCGAACGAGTCAACCAGTCATTAAAACAATATTTATGCTTGTATTCAGCCAAACTCCAGAATGATTGGTCTGAATTTCTGCCTTTAGCCGAATTTGCTTATAATAACTCTTTTCATTCTTCCACCAAGGAGTCCCCATTCTTTTCAGTCTTTGGTTTTCATCCTAGAGCCAACTCTTTTTTCCATCATTCTCCAGTCTCCTCGTTGACCTTAACCTTCAATCTCAGAACAATTTGGAGAAAAGTGCACCTTGCCTTGAGAAAAGCTGCCTTCCGAGAAAAGAAATTTTCTGATAGGCTCCGACGTCCTTGCACTTTTAAGGTGGGAGATAAGGTGTGGTTGTCAACTCGCAACATCAAGCTCCAACAACCCTCGGCTAGATTGGGACCCAAATTTATTGGACCATTCCTTATCATTAAGAAGGTCAACCCAGTTGCTTTTCGGCTACGCTTGCCAAGATCTCTCAGAATTGGAAACACTTTTCACTGTTCCCTTTTGAAACAGTATTTTTCTTCCAGGAGATTTCCTCGGAGGACTTCCCAGGGTAGATCTCCGGTGGATGTTCAGGGGCAACAAGAGTTCTTGGTAGAGAAGGTTTTAGATTCAAATGTTTCCGGGGCCGGCTTTATTTTTTGGTTCACTGGAAAGGCTATTGTCCGGAGGAAAGGTCTTGGGTCCTGGATAATGATCTACATGCCCCTAAACTCAAGAGGTTATTCTTTCAGGAATTTCCTCAGAAACCTGGCTTTAGGGGTTCTTTAACCCCTCCTCAAGGGGGGGGTACTGTTAGGCCCGTTTCCGAGCGACGACCGCGGACGCTGCACCTTTCTCCTTGCCCGCCCGGCGCCTAGCAACTAGGGACGCCATGCGCGCTGAGCCGCCGGGTCCCTAGCAACGCTAGGACGCCGTGTGCGCTGAGCCGCCAGGTCCCTAGCAACGCTAGGACGCCGAGCCCCCGGGTCCATAGCAACGGGGACGCCACAGGCGGACCGCGTTCCCCGTTGCAGTTATTGATTAATTAAGTGTTCACACATGTTTCTCTGGTCGTGCAGCAAGGCAGCTGCACGACATTTTGTGTAATTGGGCTCTGTGCTCTTATTGGAGGGTTCCCTGTTATATGCATCCTCAGTGCCTCACACAGACGCCGGTGATAGCTTCCTGCATGCTGCTCATGTTTGGTGAACGTCTGTTCCTGGTCTGCTGTGCCCGGTCCCTCCAGTTCTCTGAGTTCCTGAATCTTGGAATTCGTCACCCGGTCCCAAGGAGTTCTTCTGGTCCTCATTTAACTGTGGCAGTCGATTGAGGTTCTCACTTGGTTTCGTGAGTGGCGGCTCTGCCGCGTGTTGCGGCCTAGGCCGCTTTAGTATTGTTTTCTTGTACTGGAGCATTTGCAGAGGTTTCCGCTTCCATAGTCCTCTCCGGAACTCGGCGGTGCCGTGTAGGAGAGTGGACAAGTGGAATATTTTGGTTGTTCTTTTCCCTGGCGGTAAGCCGCGCATACTTTTAGTTTCAGGTTAGCCAGTAGCCCCTGGCCTAGTTGTTTCAGTTAGAGGGCCCCTTGTTATTACCCTGTCTCAGTTCACTCTTTGTCTCTCATTAAGACCTGATGGGGCATCGGAGTTGGGCAGACGTAATCCGCCCTTCAAACGCAGCTACCATGGGCCCAAGAAACCATAGTCTCGCAAGAGTGAACTGACAGCACGGGTAAGACAACGGAGATAGGGTGCCAGGGCCTATTCCCATTCCGTTTCCCTTTCCCAGCATTACGTTCTGGTACTCAGGTCCCACCGTATAAGACCTCCCCTGACCTGAGTATCAGGATCATAACACCCGCTGGCGGTGATGCAGGGCAGTCAGGAGTGAGTGCTGACATCTGGTCCGGACTGAAGGACCTGCCAACGATTACTGACATGTCTACTCTCACTGCATATGATTCTGTCACCATTGAAAGAATGGTGGAGGATTATATGAGTGACAGCATCCAAGTAGGCATGTCAGACAGTCCGTACATATACTGTCAGGAAAAAGAGGCAATTTGGATGCCCTTGCACAAACTGGCTTTATTTTATCTAAGTTTACCCCCCTCCAGTGTGTACTCTGAAAGAGTGTTTAGTGCAGCCGGTAACCTTGTCAGTGATTGGTGTAGGAGGTTACTTCCACAAAATGTGGAGAAGATGATGTTAATCAAAATGAATTTTAAATTCCTCTGTGAAGACCTTTGCCAGCAATTGCCTCCAGAAAGTACACAGGGACCTGTGATGGTGGATTCCAGTGGGGACGAATTAATACTCATTGAGGAGGAGGATGTACACACTGAAATAGGTGAGGAATTGGAGGATGATGATGAGGTTGACATCTTGCCTCTGTAGAGCCAGTTTGTGCAAGGAGAGATTGTTTGCTTCTTTTTTGGTAGGAGCCTGATCAAACCAGTCATTTCAGCCACAGTCGTGTGGGAGACCCTCTCGCTGAAATTATTGGTTTGTTAAAGTGTGCATGTCCTGTTTATACAACATAAGTTTGGGTGGGAGGGCACAAGGACAATTCCATCTTGCACCTCTTTTTCTTCTTTGCATCATGTGCTGTTTGGGGACTAGTTTTTTTAAGTGCCATCCTGTCTTCAGATGCAGTGCCACTCCTAGATAGGCCAGGTGTTTGTGCCGCACACTTGTGTCGCTTAGCTTAGTCATACAGCTACCTCATTGCGCCTCTTTTATTTCTTTGCATTATGTGCTGTTTGTGGCCTAGTTTTTTTAAGTGCCATCCTGTCTGCAACTGCAGTGCCACTCCTAGATGGGACAGGTGTTTGTGCCGCACACTTGTGTCGCTTAGCTTAGTTATAGAGCTACCTCAGTGCAACTTTTAGGCCTAAAAACAATATTGTTACGTCTGAGGTGTTCAGAATAGACTTGAAATGAGTGGAAATTAATGTTATTGAGATTAATAATACCGTAGGATCAAAATTACCCCCAAATTCCCAAAGTGCCAATCTATTTTTTTCCTCTGACATTCACATTATTCATTTTTCTTCCTGTGTAATCCATTGTAAAACATTCAATGGAAGGGTGCACACAGGTTTCACATAAATCTACACATGGAACCCCTTTCCCCCGAATGTCAGGACTCCCAGTGACTCCTGTCACTGGAGATCCCAGCAGCCAATCAGCGAGCGCACATCATGGCACTCTCCTGCTTGGCTGTGCACTACTAGCCTGTCAATCAGGCAGATTATTAAAGGCTCTGTTCATAAGACAAATGTTCTTTGTGTGTTGCCATAGAAGAGGTAAGTTTCTGACACAGTTTCATTTTATTAGGTTAAATCAGAGGTTCTCAAACACGGTCCTCAAGGCACCCCAATGGTCCAGATTTTAAGTTTATCCATGCTTGGGCCCAGGTGACTTATTTAGTACCTCAGTCAATTTGATTTTGTCATATGTGTTGAGCCTTGCACATACTTAAAACCCGGACCGTTGGGGTGCCTTGAGGACTGTGTTTGAGAACCTCTTAGTGAAATAAAGGTTTCCATAAATTTTGTTATCCAACACTAACATGTTTAATAACTAACTAGCATTTTTCAATAGACTAACAACACTAGGTGAACAACTATTACTAGAGAGAAAACATCAATATGATAACATACTAAGCTATATGTACACTAGTGGACATATTGGCCATATTAATATAGATGACCAACCACTGTACAGCAGAGCTAATAAAAAGCACCTGCAAATGAAATTGCAACATTGCCATTATGAGAGCAGCAGTGTTTACAACTAGAGAGCTCCAGATCATCACTGTAGTCATGGACCGCTGGCTGGGGCAAGTTGGCACTTACATTAGTAATAGGTCAAATATAGGAGCCTACATTAAGCTGCAGAGGAGGCTGATGTGGAGAGTGCACTCCAGGTAATCAATCACCCAGTTGGAGAGGAGGTGGTCAGACATCTTCCAAAGACAGCATGACTTGTTATCATGCTTGCGGGCAGCTATTGCAAATACAGATGGGTCCTCCATTATCTTGACTGTTTCTGCACCTAGATGGAGGTTTAGTCACGGCTAGGTGATAGCTTAGGTTGCTGAGTCCAATCACGGACAGGAGCGTTGAGGCACGAGAATGCAATACACATCTCCACCACTGGGTGGCTAATGCTCCTCTAATCCTGTACTTTAGTTTGAATAGCGGCTGATTGATCTACAGTACAAGCTCTGGCAAACGGTCAGTGATGACTGTAATGTTATTATACAGTCATATACTGCATAGTGTACACACAGATGGTGACCAATGGTCAGACGGAGAGAGTAAAAAAAATATAGTTTATTCAGATGCAAACTAACGTGTTAAAACACTTGTGTATGCAGATGCAACTAATGTATGAAGGGAATAATGTAGCTCATTGACGTTAAAGTATTTACAGTGCACTAAGGCCCTCATTCCGAGTTGATCGTTCGCAAGGCGATTTTAGCAGAGTTGCTCACGCTAAGCCGCCGCCTACTGGGAGTGTATCTTAGCATCTTAAAATTGCGAACGATGTATTCGCAATATTGCGATTACAAACTACTTAGCAGTTTCAGAGTAGCTCCACACTTACTCGGCATCTGCGATCAGTTCAGTGCTTGTCGTTCCTGGTTTGACGTCACAAACACACCCAGCGTTCGCCCAGACACTCCTCCGTTTCCCCGGCCACTCCTGCGTTTTTTCCGGAAACGGTAGCGTTTTTTCCCGCACGCCCATAAAACGGCCTGTTTCCGCCCAGTAACACCCATTTCCTGTCAATCACACTACGATCGCCGGAGCGATGAAAAAGCAGTGAGTAAAAATACTATCTCCATTGTAAAATTACTTGGCGCAGTCGCAGTGCGAATATTGCGCATGCGTACTAAGCGGAATTTCACTGCGATGCGATGAAAAATACCGAGCGAACGACTCGGAATGAGGGCCTAAATACCGTGTTTTGCATGTGAGCGTCTGAGTCCCCTAACAGCATAAACAAACACCAATGGGAAGGAACCGCTGCTTGCATTGCTTTTACACATGAACTTGTGTGACTTCCATGCAGCGACATGGGTGAGCAAGCGGTGAAGGCTCCGCCTCCCACGCTGAGAGTCCCGGGTTCGATTTCCTCTGACATTCACTTTATTCATTTTTTTCCTGTGTAATCCATTGTAAAACATTCAATGGAAGGGTGCACACAGGTTTCACATAAATCAGGGTAAATATGCAGGAGCGACTCATTCCGCTATCTATCTATCTATCCTCGAAATCCGAACCCCCCCAAACGAATACGAATCTTGCGAGAATCCAACAGCGGGATGATGACGTTCGGGCGCGTTCGAGTTAACCGAGCAAGGCGGGAAGATCCGAGTCTGCCTCGGACCCGTGTAAAATGGGTGAAGTTCGCGGGGGGGTTCGGATTTCGAGGAACCGAACCCGCTCATCACTTTTTAATTCATCCACGTTTGTTTATTAATATTGGAGAAACATCAACCAGCACCAGTATACTCCTCTCATCTACCAGAGGATACAACACCAAGCTTCCTTGGCCCCCACAAGGCTCATGGCAAGTGTCGGAAACCATGGTGGGTCTGAATTAATGTCCCATTATAGTCTATGGGAAAATGGGTCCACTTTGCATACTGGTATCTCTCGGTGTGGGTGTCCCAGAGACTCAGGACTGGTACCATACAAAAATGAGACTTTCGGGGAAGACCAACAACTAGTTTATGTGACACTGCAAAGGGAAACAGCAAGCAACCGTGTGTCAGGTCCCCTCCAGTTGTCCGTCCAGGATACAGGGTTTCTGGCTAGATGGAAAATACTGTACAGAAATGCTAAGCACAGTAATTTGGCATTCAGTAACTTAGGGAGGAGCTTTTATCTTTCTCCATTATACAAAGAAAGATTACACTTGCCGCTGTACGTTACAAGCTGTTAGTGCTATTTAGTACTCAAATAGAGCATACTGTACAGAGATACTAAGGACGGTGATTTGGCATCCAGGAACTTAGGGAGGAGCTTTCATCTCTCTCCATTATACTTAGAAATATTACACTTGCCGCTGTATGTTACAAGCTGTTCGTGCTATTAAGTATTCAAATGGAACATACTGTACAGAGATACTAAGGATGGTGATTTGGCATCCAGGAACTTAGGGACTTGGATGCTCATATCGAAAACATGGTATTTTCCACAGCCTCCCCCTACCTTCATCCACCTACTCACCACCTTCCCCTACCCCCATCCTCCATCATTGTGTTATGCCGGACATAACATAATGAAGCCTGGCCAGATCAGTGAGATCTGTGCAGGGCTTCATTGTGTACAGTATTAAAAGAGTTAAAAGTGTTAAAAAAATTGCGTGGCATCAATCAACCCCACGGTTAGCCGTAGACCGCAAAGTTCCCATCATAGGCTAGAATGGAGCTGTGCTAAGCTCCATTCTAGCCGCTGCGCTCTGACTGATTGACAGGCTAGTAGTGCACAGCCAAGCAGGAGAGTGCCTCGCGGATTGGCTGCTGGGATCTTTAGTGACAGGAGTCACTGGGAGTCCTGACATTCGGGGGAAAGGGGTTCCATGTGTAAACATGAAACCCCTTTAGAGACGTGGATTGGACTTTCGTTTTTTTATTTTTGACAAGGCCGTGGATTACTTCAGGAAAGAAGAGGACCGATCATCACGTTTGGATTCTACATGGAGAAAGGGATGTGATTGGGCAGCGTGGGATGGAGGTAAGTATGTATAAGTGTGTAAGTGTGTTTTAATAAAATTGTACTGTCACGGTGTGTGTCTTGTTTTTATTTGTGTATTTCTTATGTTGTAGAACTATAGGTACCAGCGGGCCTGTTATTTCCCCACATGCTGGTACTTGTGGTTCTTCAAGTACCAGCAAGCAGGGTAGGCTTGCTGGGACTTGTAGTTCTTAACCATAACACAATATTCTTTTTTTTACTCACAAAAAGGCTATCAGCTCCCATTACACCGCCCAGGGGTGGGACAGCCTCGGGCTTCACCCCTGGTCCTTGGGTGCCTGGGGGGGTCCCCTTGATTTATGGGGTCCCCACTCCCCCAGGGTACCCTGACCAGGGGTGACTAGTTGGGGGGTAATGCCATGGCCGCAGGGACCTACATAAATGTGTCACCCTGGCTGTGGCATTATCTTCTCGGCTAGTGGAGCCAGATGCTGGTTTTAACAATACAGGGGACCCCTATGTCTTTTGTCCCCCATATTTTTGGAATCAAGGCTGGCCCAAGAGCCTGGTGCTGGTTGTCTAAATACAGGGGGGCCCCAGTCAATTTTTCCCCGGTATTTAAACTACCAGGACCTGCTTAAGGAGCCCGAGGCTGGTTATGCTTAGGAGGGAGTACCCCACACCAAAAAAATGTTGACATTTTTAACTACAGTATTTCTGACCCTTTTCCACAGAGAAGCATGCACGGATCTCACTGATCCGTGCATGACCATCTGAACACGCCAGCAAAAAGCATGTCTATTTGAAAGCTCCTTTTTTTTTACAAATTCTATGCTTTCCCGGCAGTGTTTGGCTATTGTCGGCAGTAATTGAGAATACAAAATCTTAGTAAATTACCGAGTTGTATAAAGTACAACACAAATTCTCTAACACCGACAATCTACAGTACTGTGTTGCTCGAACAGTTAGTTGTGTCAGAATTCACTAATTTATATTTACTGGTATGTCTACAGGTGCTCATAACCGCTGTGTATTTTAGATAGCGGAATGAGTCGCCCCTGCAGATTTACCCTGATTTATGTGAAACCTGTGTGCACCCTTCCATTGAATGTTTTACAATGGATTACACAGGAAGAAAAATGAATAATGTGAATGTCAGAGGAAAAAAATAGATTGGCACTTTGGGAATCGAACCCGGGACTCTCAGCGTGGGAGGCGGAGCCTTCACCGCTTGCTCACCCATGTCGCTGCATGGAAGTCACACAAGTTCATGTGTAAAAGCAATGCAATCAGCGGTTCCTTCCCATTGGTGTTTGTTTATGCTGTTAGGGGACTCAGACGCTCACATGCAAAACACGGTATTTAGTGCACTGTAAATACTTTAACGTCAATGAGCTACATTATTCCCTTCATACATTCGCTGCATCTGCATACACAAGTGTTTTAACACGTTAGTTTGCATCTGAATAAACTATATTTTTTTTACTCTCTCCGTCTGACCATTGGTCACCATCTGTGTGTACACTATGCAGTATATGACTGTATAATAACATTACAGTCATCACTGACCGTTTGCCAGAGCTTGTACTGTAGATCAATCAGCCGCTATTCAAACTAAAGTACTGGATTAGTGGAGCATTAGCCACCCAGTGGTGGACATCTGTATTTGCAATAGCTGCCCACAAGCATGATAACAAGTCATGCTGTCTTTGGAAGATGTCTGACCACCTCCTCTCCAACTGGGTGATTGATCATCTGGAGTGCACTCTCCACATCAGCCTCCTCTGCAGCTTAATGTAGGCTACTAACTTTGACCTATTAGTAATGTAAGGGCCAACTTGCCCCAGCCAGCGGTCCATGACTACAGTGATGATCTGGAGCTCTCTAGTTGTAAACACTGCTGCTCTCATAATGGCAATGTTGCAATTTCATTTGCAGGTGCTTTTTATTAGCTCTGCTGTACAGTGGTTGGTCATCTATATTAATATGGCCAATATGTCCACTAGTGTACATAGCTTAGTATGTTATCATATTGATGTTTTCTCTCTAGTAATAGTTGTTCACCTAGTGTTGTTAGTCTATTGAAAAATGCTAGTTAGTTATTAAACATGTTAGTGTTGGATAACAAAATTTATGGAAACCTTTATTTCACTAAGAGGTTCTCAAACACAGTCCTCAAGGCACCTCAACGGTCCGGGTTTTAAGTATGTGCAAGACTCAACACATATGGCAAAATCAAATTGACTGAGGTACTAAATAAGTCACCTGGGCCCAAGCATGGATAAACTTAAAATCTGGACCATTGGGGTGCCTTGAGGACCGTGTTTGAGAACCTCTGATTTAACCTAATAAAATTAAACTGTGTCAGAAACTTACCTCTTCTATGGCAACACACAAAGAACATTTGTCTTATGAACTGATCTTTTAATAATCTTGTGGACCTTCTACACATGTGTATGTATGTTAACATGTGCACTAGCATTTAAAGACTCCATCATGGCTACATGCATTCGCAAACATGGCACAGGATAGTGAGGATATGGAGTTGCAGCAAATCCTAGAGAACTTTGGTGTCCTTAGTGACCATGATGATGAGCAGGTGGAGGTTTGTTGATGCAGTAGTCTTGACTTAAACATCACCAACCAATGTGGCTACCAGAGAATAAAACCGCAGCACTACTGAGTTATGTGTTGAAGAAGGTGACCACTCAATTACTGCCAAATTTTCTAAGGAGGAGGGACAAATACTCATTAAGGAGATAATGAAGAGATACCATACTGACAAAATGTTCATGAGTGAAAAACAGGTGTTTGCAACAGATCACTCGGGCATTGAACACTATAGCGCTTGTGCCCTAGTCAAAATGTTAGTTGCATAGATGGTAGGTTGATCTAAATAAATATGTGTGTTTATCATCATACTAAAGGAATAATATATATGTATTGCAAAATAAATGAGCATTTTTGAAATGAAGGAAAAAAAAAACCTAGCGCTAATAAGCAGCCTTCAAGCATGTTTGTTTATAATATATTTATATTAGTGATGTGCACCAGAAATTTTTCGGGTTTTGTGTTTTGGTTTTGGATTCGGTTCTGCGGCCGTGTTTTGGATTCGGACGCATTTTGGCAAAACCTCCCTGAAAATTTCAGGTGTGTTTTGGATTCGTTTTTTTTTTTTTACAAAAAACCCTCAAAAACAGCTTAAATCATAGAATGTGGGGGTCATTTTGATCCCATAGTATTATTAACCTCAATAACCATAATTTCCACTCATTTCATAGAAACATAGAAACATAGAATTTGTCGGCAGATAAGAACCACTTGGCCCATCTAGTCTGTCCCTTTTTTTTTTTTATATTATTTTTTATCTCTAACCTTATTTCATCCTTATTTCTTTGTAAGGATATCCTTATGTCTATCCCATGCATGTTAAAATTGCTCTACTGTCTTAGCCTCTACCACCTCTGATGGGAGGCTATTCCACTTGTCCACTACCCTTTCTGTGAAATAATTTTTCCGCAAATTTCCCCTGAACCTCCCCCCCTCCAGTCTCAGTGCATGTCCTCGTGTCCTTTTGCTTCTCTTCATTTGGAGAATGTTTCCCTCCTGGACTTTGTTGAAACCCTTGATATATTTGAAAGTTTCTATCATGTCCCCCCTTTCCCTTCTCTGCTCCAAACTATACATATTGAGATTTCTTAGTCTTTCTGGGTATGTTTTGTGATGTAGGCCATGCACCATTTTAGTTGCCCTCCTTTGTACAGTTTCTAATGTATTAATATCCTTTTGAAGATATGACCTCCAGAACTGAATACAGTATTCTAGATGAGGCCGTACCAATGACCTATACAGTGGCATTATTACTTCTTTCTTTCTGCTGCTGATTCCTCTCCCAATGCAGCCAAGCATCTGACTAGCTTTCCTCATTGCCTTGTTGCATTGCTTACCTGCCTTTAAGTCATCTGAAATAGTAACTCCTAGATCCCTTTCCTCCTCAGTAGTTTCCAGTATAGTGCCATTAATACTGTATTTAGCTTTAGGATTTTTGAGACCCAAGTGCATGATTTTGCATTTTTTGGCATTAAACTGTAATTGCCAGACTCTTGACCATTCCTCTAGTCTACCTAGATCCTCAATCATTTGTTTTACCCCACCTGGTGTGTCTACCCTGTTGCATACCTTTGTGTCATCTGCAAAAAGGCATACTTTCCCTTTAATGCCATTTGCAATGTCACCAATAAATATATTAAAAAGCACTGGTCCAAGTACAGATCCCTGGGGTACTCCACTGGTAACATTTCCCTCCTGTGAATGCACTCCATTTACCACAACTCTCTGTTTTCTATCCTTCAACCAAGATCTTATCCATTCAATAATCCTAATATCCAATCCCAAACTTTCAAGTTTATTTAGCAGTCTGCGATGTGGAACTGTGTCAAAAGCCTTACTAAAGTCTAGATAAGCTATATCCATGGCTCCACCTTTATCCATCACTTTAGTCACACAATCAAAAAAGTCAATAAGATTTGTTTGACATGATCTCCCCCCAGTGAATCCATGCTGTTTGGGATCCAGTAAATTGCAGGATTTGAGATAATCTACAACTCTTTCTTTTAAGAGTGTTTCCATCAATTTCCCTACTACTGATGTAAGACTCACTGGTCTGTAGTTGTTTGCCTCTTCCTTGCTTCCACTTTTGTGCAGTGGGACTACGTTTGCTCTTTTCCAGTCCCCTGGAATTACTCCTGTAGCTAATGACTGGTTGAATAATTCTGTCAATGGTGCTACCAGCACCTCTTTAAGTTCTTTTAGTATCCTTGGATGTATCCCATCTGGCCCCATAGATTTGTCCACTTTCAGCTTTGAGAGTTCTGTTAGGACCTTCTCCTCTGTAAATGTACTTGTTTCATTTTCCTGAATATCCCTGCAACTTAACTGTGGCCCCTTCCCCTCTCTTTCAGCAGTAAATACTGAGCAAAAATAATCATTAAGATGATCTGCTATTAAATTGTCTCCTTCAACAAGACAGTCTATTCTGAACACCTCACACCTCACAATATTATTTTTAGTCCTAAAATTTGCACCGAGGTCGCTGGATGACTAATCTAAGCGACCCAAGTGGCCGGCAAAAACACCTGGCCCATATAGGAGTGGCACTGCAGTGTCAGACAGGATGGCCAATTTAAAAAATAGTCCCCAAACAGCACATGATGCAAAGAAAAAAAGAGGTGCACCAAGGTCGCTGGATGGCTAAGCTAAGCGACCCAAGTGGCCGACACAAACACCTAGCACACCTAGGAGTGGCACTGCAGTTTTCTAGCGAGAGAATGAGTGCTTCCATCCTCATGTGAATCTGAACCACTAGCCATGAACATAGGCCAGGGCCTCAGCCGTTCCTTGCCACTCCGTGTCGTAAATGGCATATTGGCAAGTTTACGCTTCTCATCAGATGATTTTAATTTAGATTTTTGTGTCATTTTACTGAACTTTTGTAGTATACTTGACGACACAGAGGTAGAGCAATGGACTACTGTACCGTACTGCTATATATATACTGGTGGTCAGCAAAATTCTGCATTGTCCTCCTACTATATAATACTACGCACTACTAAAATGCAGCACAGGTATGGATTGATAGTATACTTGATGACACAGAGGTAGGTAGAGCAGTGGACTACTGTACCGTACTGCTATATATATATACTGGTGGTCAGCAAAATTCTGCACTGTCCTCCTACTATATATACTGCGCACAACAAAAATGCACCATAGGTATGGATGGATAGTATACTTGACGACACAGAGGCAGGTAGAGCAGTGGACTACTGTACCGTACTGCTATATAATACTGGTGGTCAGCAAAATTCTGCACTGTCCTCCTACTATATACTACAATGCAGCACAGATATGGAGCATTTTTCAGGCAGAGAACTTAGATATTTTCAGCACACTGAGCACAGATATTTGCAAGCACACTGAGCACAGATATTTGCAGCACACTGAGCACAGATATTTGCAGCACACTGAACACAGAAACTGAGAGAACGCTGCACGTCCTCTCCCTATCATCTCGAATGCACGAGTGAAAATGGCGGCGATGCGCAGCTCCTTATATAGAATACAAATCTTGCGAGAATCCGACAGCGGGATGATGACGTTCGGGCGCGCTCGGGTTAACCGAGCAAGGCGGGAGGATCCGAGGCTGCCTCGGAACCGTGTAAAATGGGTGAAGATCGGGGGGGTTCGGATTTTGAGGAACCGAACCCGCTCATCACTACTCCGAGTCCTTATATAGAATACGAATCTCGAGAGAATCCGACAGCGGGATGATGACGTTCGGGCGCGCTCGGGTTAACCGAGCAAGGCAGGAAGATCCGAGTCTGCCTCGGACCCGTGTAAAATGGGTGAAGTTCACTAATTTATATATGTATATATATAATCTTATATAGCTGCTCCCACTAAGGCAATACGATAATGCCAAACAATTTAAAAAAGAAAAGAGTTAATTCACATACCAAGGTAGTGCATAAAATATCTTGTTTTATTGTAAAAGAAATATAACATACATAGTTTCAATACAATACCAGTTGTAACAAATCTACAGATAAAAATTGTAACCCTTTCAGTTGCCTTCCAGCTTTTTGATACACCTTTCACACAGAAACTGAAATTACTGGGTGAAGCAGTTCTACCCGGTAATTTCAGGAAAACACGAGTTCTTTTTCTGTGTGAAACAGTCAACCCGGGTTGAAATTCCCAGGTCTTCGACCATGGAATTTACCAGGGTTGGAGACACTGGAATTTAAACCCAGGTTGACCCTTTCACACAGACAAAATATCCATGTTGATCTGCAAATTACCGGGTTGGAATTCTCAACACGGTAATTTGCTTGTCTGTGTGAAAGGGGGGTCAGGCAGGTCCCAGCAAAACTACCCGGCATTGAAATGCTGGGTAATTGCTGGGACTTTCAGACTTTTATGTCTGAAAGTGGTATAATAAATACAAGCAACCACCACAGAAACTGGATACAACATATTTCAGGGGGTCATTTTAAGGGACTGAAAGGAAATTGCTGAAACCTTCTAAACACTAAAGGCTCAATCTTATTAGGTGTGAGTTGGGTCCTGCAAGCTGTTCTCACAGCAAACTCACACTGCAAATTTGCAATCCAATTACAAACTCACATTGATTGGGATTTTTTTGTGTCCAGCCCCCTGAGCAGGTAGAAAGGTAGGGAAAATCTTTATTCGAAAACATTTCAGGACACAGTTCAGAACCTCATGGGCACCGGTCCAAATGAATAATAATACACTTGAAGGATTTAAATAGCATCATTTGCCAAATAAAGGCATCAGTTTTCAGGTGAATTTCTCTAAAACTCTTAATAATGGGTCAAATGATATGGGGCAGGTATCTGGAGGTGTATTGATGTGAGAAGGTTTTTGAAGTTGTGGATAAGATGTAAAAGTGTTTATTCCAACTTATTTCAACATTGTAAAAACAATGAAAATGCTACTGTATACAGACTTTTTCTGTACCCCAAAATGCTGGAAAGACTTAATTTGATAAATAACGTTTGCTATAATTTTTTCAGCATTCCTAAAAAGTGTGAAAATTAGTAATTTAACACCTTTTAAAAGATGTTCCCGATATGTCAATTGTTTTTTTGGGGGGGATCCAGGATGGCACTGATGTATAAAATGTAATTCATAAGCTACCTGTCTTGAAATTTTTGTTGGCTTTTTGGTTGTTTAAGTATAGACAAAAGCTGAATAAGCATGAATAGAAATTAGAATCCTGTTTTTTTTCTGATGGCTGAATGTGGCAGCCTTTGTTACTTGGCAGATTTAAGCTGGTGGTGTGTTGTTGTCAATCAAATAGGGAGCCAATAAGAGCTCTGGAGTGGTGTTGTTTGTTAAAGGGTATGTATAGGAGGCTGTTTGTACAGACAGCCTCTTGAGTCATTTGCTTTGGAAAAACTACAGAATTTGGATATACTACAGTAGCTCATTATACCCAATCACTAACATTTCCTCTTTCTCTGTCAGTTACTACCCATCTTCATTATATTACTGTTTTATTCCCAATTGAAAAGCACAATGGAAGATGCTGGCACCTTAAAAAGAAATGCTAATAAACAGATAAGCTACATAAAACAATCAAAACATATTATTGCAAAACACCACAGATGTAATAAGGGGATCAGTATGCAACACCACCGGACGGAATCCCGGCGGTCGGAATACCGACACCGGGATCCTGACCGGCATAATCCCAACAGGGGTGTGAGCGCAACGCAGCTCATTGCGGGCTCACTGCGTTCGCCACACTCAGCACACTAATTTGTTCTCCAGAGAATATGTCGGGATTGTGCCGGTCGGGATCCCGGTGTCGGTATTCCGACCGCCGGGATTCCGTCTGGCAGGATCTTCACTGCATCCCGTAATAAGCCTTGAAAAGTTATAAAGTGGAGAGTGATAAACTATCAACCAACCAGCTCCTGTCATTTTTCAAACCTAGCCTGTAACATGGCAGTTAGGAGCTGATTGGCTGGTACTTTATCACTCTCCACTTTATCACTTTTCAAGGCTTAATACATCTGACCCCATATAACAAGACACAGATTCCATTACAAAGTCCTTTCATCATTAAACATATACAGTAAATAGGCCAGATAAAAATTCTCCCACTTGAAAAAACTCCCTGCAATCTTTCTATGATCAGTATAGTAGTATGGTATAGTATAGTATAGTGGAAGAAAGATTATACACTGCTACAAATTCTACGAAGGCACCAGCAATTATCCCCAAATGCAATTTGTTCTTTTGGAAAGGAGGTGAAATAAATGGGTGAAAGCAAATGGAGAAGTCTGTTCACCAAGGGATACCAGTCAGTAGAGACAGAACTACAGCTGTATGGTCTTACTCAGGTGGTTTACAGGGTTTAAGCTACAGATGTCTCGGGTCAAAGGGACCTCTGGCTCTGCGCTTGGATTCGGAATAAAAAAATTCTTTAGATGCTTTTCCAAATGGTGGGAGTGATCTTTTTGGACCAGAACTGGATCCCATTATTGCCCAGGCTGCCAGGGTACAAGCACTTGTCTTCCAATGGCTACCCCTAAATAGTGGGGTCCACATTTCTGAGACTTTTCCTCCTCCTTTCGATGTGAAGAATCCACTAGGGGTCAATCGGCCATAGGCTGCTTCTTTCCCAGCAGGGGTTTGGCATCGAAGGACATATTTTCTTGTGCCAGTCAACTCTCAGGAGCCAAGACACTGGATGGAGAAGCCTCGCCTTCTAGTACAGTTACAATCATTTCCAAAGGTTATAGACCTCAGAGGTTCACAGGCACTCTTCCCCGGGATGTGGAAAAGAGAGTTGCATTGAACCAGGCTATAAAGTCTCTCCTTTTGGATAGCATCATTGCTTCAGTTGCTGCACTGGAACGGAAACTGGGGTTTTAATCCAACATGTTTCTTGCTCGTAAACTCATTCTGGCCAATCCTAAATCTCTGCGCCTTCAATACTAGGTTGAGGGTAGATCATTTTAAGATTAAATATCTTTGTTCAGTGAAGCACAGCTTGGAGGCCAATGAATATTGGGTAGTGTGTCTTCATTGTTCCGATTTGGGCAGGTCAGTCTCTCCTTTTTTGCAGTTGGATCCCATCAATACCAATTCCAGGCCCTACAATTAAGACTTGCAATGGCTCAGCAAGTTTTCATCAAAATCATGATGGTTATGGCAAGCTTACTCTTCAAACAAGGTATCACGGTCATAAGTTATTTGAATGATCTACTCCAGAAAGCTGATTCAACTTTACAGTTACAAAAGCACCTAGATTGTGCAGTTCAAGTACTTCATGCTCATGCTAGGATCCTACATTTTGAAAATTCTCTCCTACTGCCTTGTCAGTGCCTTCTTTTTCTGGGGATTGTCTTCAACACCTCTTTCCAGTAAGTTTTCTTGCCAGAGTCCAAAGCACAGAACCTGCAAAACCTGGTCTTTGTAGTACTGTCAGTGTCCATCTATCGATCTTGTTGTGCATAAACCTGTTGAGCACAATAGTCTCCACCTTCGAGACCATTCAGTATGCCAGTTTCCATTTGTGGGAATACCAGTGGGAAATTCTCTAAAATTGGATGGGATGTTCAGCATCCCTCTCCTCTCAGTTTCTCATTTGGTCCAACTGCACTTGTCAATCTCTCCATTGGTGGCTGGTTTCCAATCCTCTCCACCAAGTATGACCCTTGATCAGTCCGTATTAGGGTCATTGTGAACTTGGATGTGAGTCTTCTCAGATTGGGGTACCGTAACATAACTTTTTTGGCTCCAAGGCCTTTAGTCACTGATGAAGACATCTCTGCCTATCAATGTTCTCGAGCTCTGAGCCATATTTCAGGCTCTCTTGAAAGCCCAGTTTGTCCTAGCCGCCCAGCCAATTTGTATTTAGTTGGTCAACGCCATGGGGTGGAAAATGTCAGTGAGGCACAAAGAGTGCTGCAGCAATGGCAGAGCCAGCTTGAATCCTTTGCTGGGTGGAAACCTTTGCTCCTGCAATTTCAGCAGTGTTCATATCGAAGTGGAAAATTGGGAAGCAGACTTCCTCAGTATAACCCCACGTTTCACCCAGAGGACTGGTCTCTCAATCTAGAGGTCTTCCTACAGTTAGTTCAGAAGTAGGGCCTTTCACAGGTGGATCTCATGGCCTATTGACATGACTTTAAGGTTCCTGTTTTGTGCAAGAACCAGGGACCTGCTGGCTGTCGCACTGGATGTGATGACGGTTCCATGGAACTTTCATTTAGCGTATCAGTTGGCTTCAACCCCAATGTTGCCTCAGGTACTCAAACTCATAAAGAATCAACAAGTGATGGTAGTCCTAGTGACTCCATACTGACCATGCAAAATGCCGGCAGGTCGCGGATGGCATCTTCCACTTCATACAGACCTGCTACAACAGGGTCTATTTCTACATGGTTGGCTTTAATAGCCAGGCTTTTGACATTGAGCATTTAAAAGCTAAAGGTTTCTCTTACTATAATCCTATAGATTGTAAGCTTGCAAGCAGGGAGTTCCTACCTCTGTGACTGTTTGTTATTTGTTTTGTTTTATCATTGTTTCCAATTGTAAAGCGCAACGAAATTTGCTGCACTATATAAGAAACTATTACGTTTAAAAAATATATATATAACCTACATTTTTGGTAAGACCAGTTTACAAGAAGTAGTCACAAAAGACTTTGGTGTGTGGATTGTCCTTTTGGGGTTGAATTATTGTGTGTGGATGTGGGTGTGCGAATAGAAGATTCTAGTATGTTAATGAAGGTGTGAGTAAAACTAGTCAATTATGTATTTGGAGCCACTTGAATGGGAAAATTTCCTGTTACAGATTGTTAAGGAGTGTACACATGGGGGGGGTCATTCCGAGTTGTTCGCTCGCTAGCAGTTATTAGCAGCCGTGCAAACGCATTGTCGCCGCCCACTAGGGAGTGTATTTTTGCTTTGCAGAAGTGCGAACGCCTGTGCATCAGAGCGCCAGCAAAAACATTTTGTGCAAAACAAGACCAGCCCTGAACTTACTCTTCGTGTGCGTTGATTGTAATGTTGGAGGATTGGCTTTTGACATAACACACCCGCCCAGCGTTCGCCCAGCCACGCCTGCATTTTCCCTGGCATGCCTGCGTTTTTCTAAGCACTCCCAGAAAATGGTCAGTTGACACCCAGAAACGCCCCTTTCCTGTCAATCTTCTTGCGGCCGCCAGTGCGGATGAAAAGGTGGCTAGAACCTGTGCAAAACCACAAAAGCCTTTGTAGCCGTACGTCGCGTGTGAGCATTGCGGTGCATACGCAGAAATGCCAATTTTGAGCCTGAACGCTGCGCTGCGAACAACGGCAGCTAGCGATCAACTCATAATGACCCCCAGGGTGAGATTCTGTCTATGTTCGATTTTCACTTTGTGATTTCCCCTGAACTCCCCGGAACCCAGTACCACCAGCTTTGACTAACTTTTCTTAAGATTTTGACTATGTGTGCTTGCGATTTTGGCTTATGTGAGATTTTGACTATCTCATTATAATAGTGGGATGACATTACAGGGTTGGGAGGAGTGTTTTTTTTCCGACTGGCAGCCATTTTAAAACAGTGCATTTCTGCTCTGTGGCTGTGCACTGTGTTTTTTATTTTATTTTATTTTATTTTACAGGTGCCCCATGGATTCTACATGGACAAGAGGACTGAGGGCTTGCGTGGGACACTAGGTAAGTGTGTGTGAGTGTGTAAGTGTGTGTTAATAAACTTTTACCTCCACGGTGTGTGTGTTTTGTCTTTTTTGGGGTATTTCTTTTGTTGTGGAACTACAGGTACCAGCAGGCCTTTTAATTCTCAGCATGCTGGTACTTGTTGTTCTCCAAGTACCAGCATGTGGGGAGGCTTGCTGGGACTTGTAGTTCCACAGCAAAAGACAATATTCTTTTTGTACACATTTTTTGGCTATCAGCCTGACACCCACCACCCAGGGGTGCTGGGGACAGCCTCGGGCTTCATCCCTTGCCCTTGGGTGCCTGGAGTGGGGGACCCCTTACCCACTGCTCTTGCTCCAGAATGAACTTCAGTTGGTCATAGTAACACAGCGTCAGCTTACAGACCTCATCAGTCCTGGCTCCGGATCGCTGCGATTCCTGCACCTTCTTGTGTTCCTTGACAAAGACTGTTCAGAAATTTGCTATTTTCTCCTTCACCCAAGGCATATCAGCAACAGAGTTTCTGCCTTTACTGTACTGGATGAGCTGTTGATATAATCGATTTCTCTTTGTTCTGATGGCATAGTCCGGACTTCTGACACGCCACAGGAACCTTGACCAGAATTGGCGGTGCTCGTCAGTTGTCATTTCTGGTTTAAAATAAAATAACACAATTAACCTACAAAATACAACCGTCACATACAAAAAGCCTAAAAATAATATTAATTAATATTAAACAACATTATCACATTAAAATACTATGCAGAACCCCAAAAAGGCATCCCTTAATGCAGCCCTTAATGCGTCTCCCCCACCCCCCCAAACATTGCTTGTATACAGTGTCCCCTCTCTATGCAGCCTCCCCTGTCCCCATGTGCCTCCTAGTGGTGCAAGTAAAATAAAATGTCTTAGTGGTACTATGTGCATGTGCCAAAAGTGCGCAGGCCCCCCAAAAAGGGTGTGGCCAAATGCAATATGGGGCAAACCAATTAAAATGGGAATGTGATACACATATGGGAGGCCAGATACACATATGACCCCCATAGTGCCAGATACACATATGCTTCCACACTGCCAGATACACAAATGCCCCCCAGTGTTACATACACAAATGCCCTAGAGTGCCAGAAACACAAATGCCCCCTAGTGCCAGAAACACACATTGCCCCCAGTGCCAGATACAGAAATGCTCCCTAGTGCCAGAAACACAAATGCCCCCAGTGCCAGAAACACAAATGCCCCCCAGTGCCAGAAACACACATTGCCCCCCGTGCCAGACACAGAAATGCCCCACGGTGCCAGAAACACAAATGCCCCCCCCGGTGTCAGTTACATAAATGCCCCCCAGTGCCAGAAACACACATTGCCCTCAGTGCCAAAAACACAAATGCCCCACGGTGCCAGAAACACAAATGTCCCCCGGTGCCAGAAACACAAATGTCCCCCAGTGCCAGAAGTACCAGAAACACAAATGCCCCCAGTGTTAAATACACAAATGCCCTCCAGTGCCAGAAACACACAGTGCCCCCAGTGCCAGATACAGAAATGACACCCAGTGCCAGATACACAAATGCCCCTCAGTGCCAGATACACAAATGCCCCTCAGTGCCAGATACATAAATGCCCCCCAGTGCTAGATACACATTGCCCCCCAGTGCCAGGAACACACATTGCCCCCAGTGCCAAAAACACACATTGTCCCCAGTGCAGATACAGAAATGCCCCACGGTGTCAGAAACACAACTGGCCCCCAGTGCCAGAAACACAAATGCCCCCAGTGCCAGAAATACACACTGCCCCCCGTGCCAGATACAGAAATGCCCCACGGTGCCAGAAACACAAATGCCCCCCAGTATCAGATATACAAATGCCAGAAAAACACATTGCCCCATGGTGCCAGAAACACAAATGCCCCATGGTGCCATAAACACAAATGCCCCCAAGTACCAGAAAAACAAAGGCCCCCTAGTGCCAGAAACACACATTGCCCCCAGTGCCAGAAACACAAACCCCCCCAGTGTCAGATACACAAATGCCGCCAGTGCCAGAAACACACATTGCCCCAGTGCCAGATACAGAAATGACCCCAAGTGCCTGATACACAAATTCCCCCCAGTTCCAGATACACATTGTCCCCCCATGCCAGAAACACACATTGCCGCCAGTGCCAGAAACACGCATTGCCCCCAGTGCCAGATACAGAAATGCCCCACGGTGCCAGAAACAAAAATGCCCCCAAGTGCCAGAAACACAAATGCCCCCAGTGCCAGAAACACACATTGCCCCCAGTTCAAATACAGAAATCCCCCACAGTGTCAGAAACACAAATGCCCCCCAGTGCCAGAAACACACATTGAACCCCAGTGCCAGAAACACAAATGCCCCAAGGTGCCAGAAGCACAAATGCCCCCAGTGCCTGAAACAGAAATGCCCCACGATGCCAGAAACACATATGACCCCAGTGCCAGAAACAGAAATGCCCCCAAAGCCAGAAACACACATTGCCCCCTATGCCAGACACAGAAATACCCCACGGTGCCAGAAACACAAATTTCCCCCAGTGTCAGAATCACAAATTCCCCCCAGTGCCAGAAACACAAATGCCCCCCAGTGCCAGAAACACATTGCTCCCCAGTGCCAGAAACACAAATGCCCCCTAGTTTCAGATACTGTACACAAATGCCCCCCAGTGCCAGAAACACACATTGCCCACAGTGCCAGAAACACAAATGCCCCACGATGCCAGAAACACAAATGTCCCAAGGTGCCAGAAGCACAAATGCCCCCAGTGCCTGAAACAGAAATGCCCCACGATGCCAGAAACACATATGACCCCAGTGCCAGAAACAGAAATGCCCCCAAAGCCAGAAACACACATTGCCCCCTATGCCAGACACAGAAATACCCCACGGTGCCAGAAACACAAATTTCCCCCAGTGTCAGAATCACAAATTCCCCCCAGTGCCAGAAACACAAATGCCCCCCAGTGCCAGAAACACATTGCTCCCCAGTGCCAGAAACACAAATGCCCCCTAGTTTCAGATACTGTACACAAATGCCCCCCAGTGCCAGAAACACACATTGCCCTCAGTGCCAGAAACACAAATGCCCCACGATGCCAGAAACACAAATGTCCCCCAGTGCCAGAAACACACATTGCCCACTATGCCAGATACAGAAATGCCCCACGGTGCCAGAAACACAAATGCCCCCAGTTTCAGATACACAAATGCCCCCCAGTGCCAGATACACAAATGCCCCCCAGTGCCAGAAACACAGTACCCCCCAGTGCCAGAAACACACATTTCCTCCAGTGCCAGATACAGAAATGCCCATCGTTGCCAGAAACACAAATGTCCCCCAGTGTCAGATACACAAATGCCAGAAACACACATTGCTGCCAGTGCCGGAAACACAAATGCCCCCTAGTGTCACATACTGTACACAAATGTCCCCTAGTGCCAGATACAGAAATTCCCCCCAGTGCCGGATAATCAAATGCCCCCCAATGCCAGATACACAATGCTCCCCAGTGCCAGAAACACACATTGCCGCCATTGCCAGAAACACACATTGCCCCCATTGCCAGAAACACACATTGCCCCCAGTGCCAGATATAGAAATGCCCCCTGGTGTCAGATACACAAATGCCCCCCAGTGCCAGAAACACACATTGCCCCCAGTGCCAGATATAGAAATGCCCCCTGGTGTCAGATACACAAATGCCCCCCCAGTGCCAGAAACACAAATGCCCCTCAGTGCCAGATACAGAAATGTCCCCCAGTGCCAGATACACATTGCCCCAATGCCAAAAACACATTGCACCCAAGTGCCAGATACATTGCCCCCAGTGCCAGATACATTGATCCCCAGTGCTGCCCCCCGCTCCGCTGCTGATACTCATCGTATTTCCAGAAGTTTTCTGCTGCCCGCTGATCCACTTGTAGCTTTCTCAGCCTCCGCACAGTGAATGAAGAAAATGCGCAGGAGTGGCTCTGATGACGCAGATCCGTATCGCAAGCTCATATCGCAAGCTACTGAAAACACTTGCGATATGCACTAGATTGTACACCGAACTAGCAAGTATTGACTTGCCGACACAGTCTATCTTTTCTTGCGATACCGACCCCGCGGGAGTGCGCACCAGGATCGACACCTTACGATTTCCACTAACTTTTCTTGAGAAAAAATCTCACCGTGTGTAAACACCATTAGAACTGTTATATTCAATCCAAGCTGGTCATTTCTAATAAAAAGTTGAACATTTTTCACTTTGAATCCAATATTTGCATGATATGTTATGGCAAAATTCAATTTGCAGAAATGATCTTTGAATGAGGTCCTTTAATTTTGTTATTCTTTCACTGATTAAGCTTCACAACCAAACAGTACGTGCACAATGAATATAATATTATTATGTATGCTTCAAAACAATACAGTAAATTAAAATAATAAATTATATTGAGGAGCTTACACCCACAGCAATGTCAAAGCACTTTAAATTACCTTAATCTTCAGCTATTCATTGCTGCCATTACACCCATAATTGGACGCATGTATTTAAATAAAGTGTCTCCTTTGAAAATTACTCAAATGCTACTTGTCAACAGATAAAGGGGGTCATTCCAAGTTGATCGCTCGCTAGCAGTTTTTAGCAGCCGTGCAAACGCATAGTCGCTACCCACGAGGGAGTGTATTTTCGCTTTGCAGGAGTGCGAACGTCTGTGCAGGCACGCGGCAGCAATCACATTTTGTGCAGAACAAGACCAGCACTGTAGTAACTTATTCTGTGCGATGATTGCTGCAACAAGTGACACGGTAATGAAGTCAGATACCCGCCGAGCAAATGCCCGGCCATGCCTGCGTTTTTCCAAACACTCCCAGAAAACGGTCAGTTGCTACCCAGAAACTCCCACTTCCTGTCAATCTCCTTGCGTTCGGCTGTGCATTTGGAAAAGTCACTAGAACCACTGCAAAACCACAAAGGACTTTGTACACGTACGACGCACGTGCGCATTGCGGTGCACACGCATGCACAGATTAGCCATTTTTTTCACTGATCGCTACGCAGCAAACAACGGCAGCTAGCGATCAACTCGGAATGACCCCCAAAGTACAGTGAAGTTCTAATGGTTTACACAACTAGAAGCTATAGGTATATAAAGTAAATGTAATAAGTTATCAGTAATGTAATAAGAAGGCTATTAGCTATTGCTATTGTGTATTAGACATGTGAAATTATTTATCTTGTATTCTCTAACACATAATAATTACAAACTACTATAGTCCAGATTTACATCACAGGGCCTATTTGGGACAAGCATGTTGATAGCTAAAGTTCTGACTATACACATATTTGCAAAATGTATTTTATAACCCAGTGGCAGAACTAGCAGCGGTGCAGCCGATGCATTGCACTGGGGCCCTCCACCATGAAGGGGCCCTCAGCACTAGCAGGTGGCATAATGAGTCATACTGCACCATGGGGGTCATTCCGAGATGATCATAGCTGTGCTAAATTTAGCACAGCTACGGTCATTCACACTGACATGCGGGGGGACGCCCAGCACAGGGCTATCCCGCCCCGCATGTCAGTGCCCCCCCCCCCCCCACAGAAGTGCAAAGGCATCGCACAGCAACAATGCCTTTGCACTTCAAGAGTAGCTCCCGACCAGCGCAGCTTTAGCGTGCTGGCCGTGAGCTACTCATTGCTCCTTCGGCTGTCTGGCATGCGCTGGCGCACTGCAGCGCCGGCGCATGCGCATTTCTGACCCGATCGCACCACTGCGATAAACTGTAGAGTGTGATTGGGTCAGAATGACCCCCCATGGACAGAAATAGAATTCCCTGGGGTATTTGATAGACAGAGGGGGGAAGGTGCTAGTGGGGTAGCCTTGTCAGTCAATTTAGTTTAATGAAGGGTGATGTGATCATTTGCCACTCTTCATGTCAATGGCCCTGGCACTGCAACTGTCTCTGTAGCTACGTACTAATTGCTCAGAGTGGAAGGAGGGACAGGAGGAGCTAGCATCTGTATTTGGGAGATTGTAATTGGGAGCAGCTGCACAGTGAGGAACCTTACCGCTGGAGCCAGCCAAGCCAGCATAGCAACTTGCTAGGTATAGTGTGTGTGTGGGGGGAGGGAGAGGGTGCAAAAGAGACCATCACACCATCTTATTAAAGTGCAAATAAGTGCTGTATATTATCTTGTAGACAGGGATGGTACTAATCAAAGTGCCCAGTGCAGATATATATATATATATATATATATATTGCATGTGTCGGCGGCACTCCGGTAATGATTATTACCCTGCTTTTGAGAGTGTTTTCATTACCGGAGTGCCGCCGACACATGCAATATATTTGGGCTCTGTGCAAAGGAGAACCTACGGAAGGCACCGGGAGATTTGTTTTGGACACTGGTGTGCTGCCTACCGGGACGTATATATATATATTTATTTATATGGCATCAGTGAATATTTATTAGAGTCCTAGAGTGCTGCACACATGTGGATATGGCCAGCTGGATCTTGACTGCATCCCGTACATATACTGTAGTGCAATTTTATGTGTGCATACATGGTTTGACACTCATCCTTAAACCAATGGAGTATCTCTGGTGCCTTCCAAAATAGCAATCAGAAGGCAAACAATTGAATTAGAAAGCGAAATATTAAAATGAAATGTTTGACTTGACACAGAAGATCACATGTCTTGTGAGGAGTGCCACCTCTCGTTGACTGCTATTTACATATGTGACCCCCTGGGCTACTACTACTATTGATGTGGACATCTATTGGGAACAATAACCTGTGGAAAGCAAAACGAGCCTGCGAGTGTACACGTTTTAATGTTCTGAACAAGATAATGAGGTTCTGCAGTAGTTTAGTTATACCCAGGGGGTCCCATGTTATCAACTTGAACTGGTGGTCATTAATGCGGTCTGTAGTACATGGTGCTCACTTATGCTGCCTGTAGTAGATGCTAGAGATGAGCGCCTGAAATTTTTCGGGTTTTGTGTTTTGGTTTTGGGTTCGGTTCCGCGGCCGTGTTTTGGGTTCGACCGCGTTTTGGCAAAACCTCACCGAATTTTTTTTGTCGGATTCGGGTGTGTTTTGGATTCGGGTGGTTTTTTCAAAAAACCCTAAAAAACATCTTAAAACATTGAATTTGGGGGTCATTTTGATCCCATAGTATTATTAACCTCAATAACCATAATTAACACTCATTTTCAGTCTATTCTGAACACCTTACACCTCACAATATTATTTTTAGTCCTAAAATTTGCACCGAGGTCGCTGGATGACTAAGCTCAGCGACCCTAGTGGCCGACACAAACACCGGGCCCATCTAGGAGTGGCACTGCAGTGTCACGCAGGATGTCCCTTCCAAAAAACCCTCCCCAAACAGCACATGACGCAAAGAAAAAAAGAGGCGCAATGAGGTAGCTGTGTGAGTAAGATTAGCGACCCTAGTGGCCGACACAAACACCGGGCCCATCTAGGAGTGGCACTGCAGTGTCACGCAGGATGTCCCTTCCAAAAAACCCTCCCCAAACAGCACATGACGCAAAGAAAAAAAGAGGCGCAATGAGGTAGCTGTGTGAGTAAGATTAGCGACCCTAGTGGCCGACACAAACACCGGGCCCATCTAGGAGTGGCACTGCAGTGTCACGCAGGATGTCCCTTCCAAAAAACCCTCCCCAAACAGCACATGACGCAAAGAAAAAAAGAGGCGCAATGAGGTAGCTGACTGTGTGAGAAAGATAAGCGACCCTAGTGGCCGACACAAACACCGGGCCCATCTAGGAGTGGCACTGCAGTGTCACGCAGGATGTCCCTTCCAAAAAACCCTCCCCAAACAGCACATGACGCAAAGAAAAAAAGAGGCGCAATGAGGTAGCTGACTGTGTGAGAAAGATAAGCGACCCTAGTGGCCGACACAAACACCGGGCCCATCTAGGAGTGGCACTGCAGTGTCACGCAGGATGTCCCTTCCAAAAAACCCTCCCCAAACAGCACATGACGCAAAGAAAAATAAAAGAAAAAAGAGGTGCAAGATGGAATTGTCCTTGGGCCCTTCCCACCCACCCTTATGTTGTATAAACAAAACAGGACATGCACACTTTAACCAACCCATCATTTCAGTGACAGGGTCTGCCACACGACTGTGACTGAAATGACGGGTTGGTTTGGACCCCCACCAAAAAAGAAGCAATTAATCTCTCCTTGCACAAACTGGCTCTACAGAGGCAAGATGTCCACCTCATCATCATCCTCCGATATATCACCGTGTACATCCCCCTCCTCACAGATTATCAATTCGTCCCCACTGGAATCCACCATGTCAGCTCCCTGTGTACTTTGTGGAGGCAATTGCTGCTGGTCAATGTCTCCGCGGAGGAATTGATTATAATTCATTTTAATGAACATCATCTTCTCCACATTTTCTGGATGTAACCTCGTACGCCGATTGCTGACAAGGTGAGCGGCGGCACTAAACACTCTTTCGGAGTACACACTTGTGGGAGGGCAACTTAGGTAGAATAAAGCCAGTTTGTGCAAGGGCCTCCAAATTGCCTCTTTTTCCTGCCAGTATAAGTACGGACTGTGTGACGTGCCTACTTGGATGCGGTCACTCATATAATCCTCCACCATTCTATCAATGTTGAGAGAATCATATGCAGTGACAGTAGACGACATGTCCGTAATGGTTGTCAGGTCCTTCAGTCCGGACCAGATGTCAGCATCAGCAGTCGCTCCAGACTGCCCTGCATCACCGCCAGCGGGTGGGCTCGGAATTCGGATTTGGGATTTCGAAGAATGCACAGTTCTTTGCTGTGCTGCTTTTGCCAGCTTGAGTCTTTTCATTTTTCTAGCGAGAGGCTGAGTGCTTCCATCCTCATGTGAAGCTGAACCACTAGCCATGAACATAGGCCAGGGCCTCAGCCGTTCCTTGCCACTCCGTGTGGTAAATGGCATATTGGCAAGTTTACGCTTCTCCTCCGACAATTTTATTTTAGGTTTTGGAGTCCTTTTTTTTCTGATATTTGGTGTTTTGGATTTGACATGCTCTGTACTATGACATTGGGCATCGGCCTTGGCAGACGACGTTGCTGGCATTTCATCGTCTCGGCCATGACTAGTGGCAGCAGCTTCAGCACGAGGTGGAAGTGGATCTTGATCTTTCCCTAATTTTGGAACCTCAACTTTTTTGTTCTCCATATTTTATAGGCAGAACTAAAAGGCACCTCAGGTAAACAATGGAGATGGATGGATTGGATACTAGTATACAATTATGGACGGACTGCCACGGTTAGGTGGTATAAAAAAACCACGGTTAGGTGGTATATAATACAATTATGGATGGACGGACTGCCTGCCGAGTTCCGACACAGAGGTAGCCACAGCCGTGAACTACCGCACTGTACACTGGTTGATAAAGAGATAGTAGTATACTCGTAACAACTAGTATGACACTATGACGACGGTATAAAGAATGAAAAAAAAACCACGGTTAGGTGGTATATATTATAATAATAATACAATTATGGATGGACGGACTGCCTGCCGACTGCCGACACAGAGGTAGCCACAGCCGTGAACTACCGCACTGTACACTGGTTGATAAAGAGATAGTAGTATACTCGTAACAACTAGTATGACACTATGACGACGGTATAAAGAATGAAAAAAAAACCACGGTTAGGTGGTATATATTATAATAATAATACAATTATGGATGGACGGACTGCCTGCCGACTGCCGACACAGAGGTAGCCACAGCCGTGAACTACCGCACTGTACACTGGTTGATAAAGAGATAGTAGTATACTCGTAACAACTAGTATGACACTATGACGACGGTATAAAGAAAGAAAAAAAAATACCACGGTTAGGTGGTATATATTGTAATACAATTATGGATGGACGGACTGCCTGCCGAGTTCCGACTGCCGACACAGAGGTAGCCACAGCCGTGAACTACCGCACTGTACACTGGTTGATAAAGAGATAGTAGTATACTCGTAACAACTAGTATGACACTATGACGACGGTATAAAGAATGAAAAAAAAACCACGGTTAGGTGGTATATATTATAATAATAATACAATTATGGATGGACGGACTGCCTGCCGACTGCCGACACAGAGGTAGCCACAGCCGTGAACTACCGCACTGTACACTGGTTGATAAAGAGATAGTAGTATACTCGTAACAACTAGTATGACACTATGACGACGGTATAAAGAATGAAAAAAAAACCACGGTTAGGTGGTATATATTATAATAATAATACAATTATGGATGGACGGACTGCCTGCCGACTGCCGACACAGAGGTAGCCACAGCCGTGAACTACCGCACTGTACACTGGTTGATAAAGAGATAGTAGTATACTCGTAACAACTAGTATGACACTATGACGACGGTATAAAGAAAGAAAGAAAAATACCACAGTTAGGTGGTATATATTATAATAATAATACAATTATGGATGGACGGACTGCCTGCCGACTGCCGACACAGAGGTAGCCACAGCCGTGAACTACCGCACTGTACACTGGTTGATAAAGAGATAGTAGTATACTCGTAACAACTAGTATGACACTATGACGGTATAAAGAATGAAAAAAAAACCACGGTTAGGTGGTATATATTATAATAATAATACAATTATGGATGGACGGACTGCCTGCCGACTGCCGACACAGAGGTAGCCACAGCCGTGAACTACCGCACTGTACACTGGTTGATAAAGAGATAGTAGTATACTCGTAACAACTAGTATGACACTATGACGACGGTATAAAGAAAGAAAGAAAAATACCACGGTTAGGTGGTATATATTGTAATACAATTATGGATGGACGGACTGCCTGCCGAGTTCCGACTGCCGACACAGAGGTAGCCACAGCCGTGAACTACCGCACTGTACTGTGTCTGCTGCTAATATAGACTGGTTGATAAAGAGATAGTATACAATACATACAACAATATACTACTATACTGGTGGTCAGGCACTGGTCACCACTAGTCACACTGGCAGTGGCACTCCTGCAGCAAAAGTGTGCACTGTTTAATTTTAAATTAATATAATATTATGTACTCCTGGGGGCTCCTGCTATAACAACCTGCAGTGCTCCCCAGTCTCCCCCACAATTATTATAAGCTTTGCCTTTTATACATTGATGTGCAGCACACTGGGCTGAGCTGAGTGCACACAGACTGAGTCACACTGTGTGACTGGCTGCTGCTGTGTATCGTTTTTTTTCAGGCAGAGAACGGATATAGCAGAGAACGGATATATTATATTAAAATAAATAAAAGTTAACTAACAACAACTGCACTGGTCACTGTGGTAAACTCTGTCTGACTCTGCACAATCTCTCTCTCTCTTCTAATCTAATTTCTAATGGAGAGGACGCCAGCCACGTCCTCTCCCTATCAATCTCAATGCACGTGTGAAAATGGCGGCGACGCGCGGCTCCTTATATAGAATCCGAGTCTCGCGAGAATCCGACAGCGTCATGATGACGTTCGGGCGCGCTCGGGTTAACCGAGCAAGGCGGGAGGATCCGAGTCTGCTCGGACCCGTGAAAAAAACATGAAGTTCGTGCGGGTTCGGTTTCAGAGAAACCGAACCCGCTCATCTCTAGTAGATGCCGGTCATTAATGCTGTCCATAGTATATGGTGGTCACTATTTCTGTCTGTAGTATATATAGGTCACTGATGCTGTCTGTAGTACATGGCACTCACTAATGATGTCTGTAGTATTAGAGATGAGCGGGTTCGGTTTCTCTGAATCCGAACCCGCCCGAACTTCATGTTTTTTTTCACGGGTCCGAGCGACTCGGATCTTCCCGCCTTCCTCGGTTAACCCGAGCGCGCCCGAACGTCATCATGACGCTGTCGGATTCTCGCGAGGCTCGGATTCTATCGCGAGACTCGGATTCTATATAAGGAGCCGCGCGTCGCCGCCATTTTCACACGTGCATTGAGATTGATAGGGAGAGGACGTGGCTGGCGTCCTCTCCATTTAGATTAGGGTTGAGAGAGAGAGAGAGAGATTGACCTGAGGCTGTGATACTGTAGAAGAGAGTGCAGAGTTTAGTGACTGACGACCACAGTGACCACCAGACAGTGCAGTTGTTTGTTTTATTTAATATATCCGTTCTCTGCCTGAAAAAAACGATACACACAGTGACTCAGTCACATACCATATCTGTGTGCACTGCTCAGCCCAGTGTGCTGCATCAATGTATATATATATCTGACTGTGCTCAGCTCACACAGCTTATAATTGTGGGGGAGACTGGGGAGCACTGCAGTGCCAGTTATAGGTTATAGCAGGAGCCAGGAGTACATAATATTATATTAAAATTAAACAGTGCACACTTTTGCTGCAGGAGTGCCACTGCCAGTGTGACTAGTGACCAGTGACCTGACCACCAGTATATATAATATTAGTAGTATACTATCTCTTTATCAACCAGTCTATATTAGCAGCAGACACAGTACAGTGCGGTAGTTCACGGCTGTGGCTACCTCTGTGTCGGCACTCGGCAGCCCGTCCATAATTGTATATACCACCTAACCGTGGTTTTTTTTTCTTTCTTTATAGTCATACTAGTTACGAGTATACTATCTCTTTATCAACCAGTCTATATTAGCAGCAGACACAGTACAGTGCGGTAGTTCACGGCTGTGGCTACCTCTGTGTCGGCACTCGGCAGCCCGTCCATAATTGTATATACCACCTAACCGTGGTTTTTTTTTCTTTCTTTATACATACATACTAGTTACGAGTATACTATCTCTTTATCAACCAGTCTATATTAGCAGCAGACACAGTACAGTGCGGTAGTTCACGGCTGTGGCTACCTCTGTGTCGGCACTCGGCAGCCCGTCCATAATTGTATATACCACCTAACCGTGGTTTTTTTTTCTTTCTTTATACATACATACTAGTTACGAGTATACTATCTCTTTATCAACCAGTCTATATATTAGCAGCAGACACAGTACAGTGCGGTAGTTCACGGCTGTGGCTACCTCTGTGTCGGCACTCGGCAGCCCGTCCATAATTGTATATACCACCTAACCGTGGTTTTTTTTTCTTTCTTTATACATACATACTAGTTACGAGTATACTATCTCTTTATCAACCAGTCTATATATTAGCAGCAGACACAGTACAGTGCGGTAGTTCACGGCTGTGGCTACCTCTGTGTCGGCACTCGGCAGCCCGTCCATAATTGTATATACCACCTAACCGTGGTTTTTTTTTCTTTCTTTATACATACATACTAGTTACGAGTATACTATCTCTTTATCAACCAGTCTATATATTAGCAGCAGACACAGTACAGTGCGGTAGTTCACGGCTGTGGCTACCTCTGTGTCGGCACTCGGCAGCCCGTCCATAATTGTATATACCACCTAACCGTGGTTTTTTTTTCTTTCTTTATACATACATACTAGTTACGAGTATACTATCTCTTTATCAACCAGTCTATATATTAGCAGCAGACACAGTACAGTGCGGTAGTTCATGGCTGTGGCTACCTCTGTGTCGGCACTCGGCAGCCCGTCCATAATTGTATATACCACCTAACCGTGTTTTTTTTTTCTTTCTTTATACATACATACTAGTTACGAGTATACTATCTCTTTATCAACCAGTCTATATATTAGCAGCAGACACAGTACAGTGCGGTAGTTCACGGCTGTGGCTACCTCTGTGTCGGCACTCGGCAGCCCGTCCATAATTGTATATACCACCTAACCGTGGTTTTTTTTTCTTTCTTTATACATACATACTAGTTACGAGTATACTATCTCTTTATCAACCAGTCTATATATTAGCAGCAGACACAGTACAGTGCGGTAGTTCACGGCTGTGGCTACCTCTGTGTCGGCACTCGGCAGCCCGTCCATAATTGTATATACCACCTAACCGTGTTTTTTTTTTCTTTCTTTATACATACATACTAGTTACGAGTATACTATCTCTTTATCAACCAGTCTATATATTAGCAGCAGACACAGTACAGTGCGGTAGTTCACGGCTGTGGCTACCTCTGTGTCGGCACTCGGCAGCCCGTCCATAATTGTATATACCACCTAACCGTGGTTTTTTTTTCTTTCTTTATACATACATACTAGTTACGAGTATACTATCTCTTTATCAACCAGTCTATATATTAGCAGCAGACACAGTACAGTGCGGTAGTTCACGGCTGTGGCTACCTCTGTGTCGGCACTCGGCAGCCCGTCCATAATTGTATATACCACCTAACCGTGGTTTTTTTTTCTTCTTTATACATACATACTACTACGACATCTCTTTATCAACCAGTCTATATTAGCAGCAGACACAGTACAGTACGGTAGTTCACGGCTGTGGCTACCTCTGTGTCTGCACTCGGCAGGCAGTCCGTCCATAATTGTATACCACCTAACCGTGGTTTTTTTTTCTTTCTTCTTTATACATACATAGTTACATAGACATCTCTTTATCAACCAGTCTATATTAGCAGCAGACACAGTACGGTAGTTCACGGCTGTGGCTACCTCTGTGTCTGCACTCGGCAGGCAGTCCGTCCATAATTGTATACCACCTAACCGTGGTTTTTTTTTCTTTCTTCTTTATACATACATAGTTACATAGACATCTCTTTATCAACCAGTCTATATTAGCAGCAGACACAGTACAGTACGGTAGTTCACGGCTGTGGCTACCTCTGTGTCTGCACTCGGCAGGCAGTCCATAATTGTATACTAGTATCCATCTCCATTGTTTACCTGAGGTGCCTTTTAGTTGTGCCTATTAAAATATGGAGAACAAAAATGTTGAGGTTCCAAAATTAGGGAAAGATCAAGATCCACTTCCACCTCGTGCTGAAGCTGCTGCCACTAGTCATGGCAGAGACGATGAAATGCCAGCAACGTCGTCTGCCAAGGCCGATGCCCAATGTCATAGTACAGAGCATGTCAAATCCAAAACACCAAATATCAGAAAAAAAAGGACTCCAAAACCTAAAATAAAATTGTCGGAGGAGAAGCGTAAACTTGCCAATATGCCATTTACGACACGGAGTGGCAAGGAACGGCTGAGGCCCTGGCCTATGTTCATGGCTAGTGGTTCAGCTTCACATGAGGATGGAAGCACTCAGCCTCTCGCTAGAAAAATGAAAAGACTCAAGCTGGCAAAAGCAGCACAGCAAAGAACTGTGCATTCTTCGAAATCCCAAATCCACAAGGAGAGTCCAATTGTGTCGGTTGCGATGCCTGACCTTCCCAACACTGGACGTGAAGAGCATGCGCCTTCCACCATTTGCACGCCCCCTGCAAGTGCTGGAAGGAGAACCCGCAGTCCAGTTCCTGATAGTCAGATTGAAGATGTCAGTGTTGAAGTACACCAGGATGAGGAGGATATGGGTGTTGCTGGCGCTGGGGAGGAAATTGACCAGGAGGATTCTGATGGTGAGGTGGTTTGTTTAAGTCAGGCACCCGGGGAGACACCTGTTGTCCGTGGGAGGAATATGGCCGTTGACATGCCAGGTGAAAATACCAAAAAAATCAGCTCTTCGGTGTGGAGGTATTTCACCAGAAATGCGGACAACAGGTGTCAAGCCGTGTGTTCCCTTTGTCAAGCTGTAATAAGTAGGGGTAAGGACGTTAACCACCTCGGAACATCCTCCCTTATACGTCACCTGCAGCGCATTCATAATAAGTCAGTGACAAGTTCAAAAACTTTGGGTGACAGCGGAAGCAGTCCACTGACCAGTAAATCCCTTCCTCTTGTAACCAAGCTCACGCAAACCACCCCACCAACTCCCTCAGTGTCAATTTCCTCCTTCCCCAGGAATGCCAATAGTCCTGCAGGCCATGTCACTGGCAATTCTGACGATTCCTCTCCTGCCTGGGATTCCTCCGATGCATCCTTGCGTGTAACGCCTACTGCTGCTGGCGCTGCTGTTGTTGCCGCTGGGAGTCGATGGTCATCCCAGAGGGGAAGTCGTAAGCCCACTTGTACTACTTCCAGTAAGCAATTGACTGTTCAACAGTCCTTTGCGAGGAAGATGAAATATCACAGCAGTCATCCTGCTGCAAAGCGGATAACTGAGGCCTTGACAACTATGTTGGTGTTAGACGTGCGTCCGGTATCCGCCGTTAGTTCACAGGGAACTAGACAATTTATTGAGGCAGTGTGCCCCCGTTACCAAATACCATCTTGGTTCCACTTCTCTAGGCAGGCGATACCGAGAATGTACACGGACGTCAGAAAAAGACTCACCAGTGTCCTAAAAAATGCAGTTGTACCCAATGTCCACTTAACCACGGACATGTGGACAAGTGGAGCAGGGCAGGGTCAGGACTATATGACTGTGACAGCCCACTGGGTAGATGTATGGACTCCCGCCGCAAGAACAGCAGCGGCGGCACCAGTAGCAGCATCTCGCAAACGCCAACTCTTTCCTAGGCAGGCTACGCTTTGTATCACCGCTTTCCAGAATACGCACACAGCTGAAAACCTCTTACGGCAACTGAGGAAGATCATCGCGGAATGGCTTACCCCAATTGGACTCTACTGTGGATTTGTGGCATCGGACAACGCCAGCAATATTGTGTGTGCATTAAATATGGGCAAATTCCAGCACGTCCCATGTTTTGCACATACCTTGAATTTGGTGGTGCAGAATTTTTTAAAAAACGACAGGGGCGTGCAAGAGATGCTGTCGGTGGCCAGAAGAATTGCGGGACACTTTCGGCGTACAGGCACCACGTACAGAAGACTGGAGCACCACCAAAAACTACTGAACCTGCCCTGCCATCATCTGAAGCAAGAAGTGGTAACGAGGTGGAATTCAACCCTCTATATGCTTCAGAGGTTGGAGGAGCAGCAAAAGGCCATTCAAGCCTATACAATTGAGCACGATATAGTAGGTGGAATGCACCTGTCTCAGGCGCAGTGGAGAATGATTTCAACGTTGTGCAAGGTTCTGATGCCCTTTGAACTTGCCACACGTGAAGTCAGTTCAGACACTGCCAGCCTGAGTCAGGTCATTCCCCTCATCAGGCTTTTGCAGAAGAAGCTGGAGACATTGAAGGAGGAGCTAACACGGAGCGATTCCGCTAGGCATGTGGGACTTGTGGATGGAGCCCTTAATTCGCTTAACAAGGATTCACGGGTGGTCAATCTGTTGAAATCAGAGCACTACATTTTGGCCACCGTGCTCGATCCTAGATTTAAAGCCTACCTTGGATCTCTCTTTCCGGCAGACACAAGTCTGCTGGGGTTGAAAGACCTGCTGGTGACAAAATTGTCAAGTCAAGCGGAACGCGACCTGTCAACATCTCCTCCTTCACATTCTCCCGCAACTGGGGGTGCGAGGAAAAGGCTCAGAATTCCGAGCCCACCCACTGGCGGTGATGCAGGGCAGTCTGGAGCGACTGCTGATGCTGACATCTGGTCCGGACTGAAGGACCTGACAACGATTACGGACATGTCGTCTACTGTCACTGCATATGATTCTCTCAACATTGATAGAATGGTGGAGGATTATATGAGTGACCGCATCCAAGTAGGCATGTCACACAGTCCGTACTTATACTGGCAGGAAAAAGAGGCAATTTGGAGGCCCTTGCACAAACTGGCTTTATTCTACCTAAGTTGCCCTCCCACAAGTGTGTACTCCGAAAGAGTGTTTAGTGCCGCCGCTCACCTTGTCAGCAATCGGCGTACGAGGTTACATCCAGAAAATGTGGAGAAGATGATGTTCATTAAAATGAATTATAATCAATTCCTCCGCGGAGACATTGACCAGCAGCAATTGCCTCCACAAAGTACACAGGGAGCTGAGATGGTGGATTCCAGTGGGGACGAATTGATAATCTGTGAGGAGGGGGATGTACACGGTGATATATCGGAGGGTGATGATGAGGTGGACATCTTGCCTCTGTAGAGCCAGTTTGTGCAAGGAGAGATTAATTGCTTCTTTTTTTGGGGGGGGTCCAAACCAACCCGTCATATCAGTCACAGTCGTGTGGCAGACCCTGTCACTGAAATGATGGGTTGGTTAAAGTGTGCATGTCCTGTTTTGTTTATACAACATAAGGGTGGGTGGGAGGGCCCAAGGACAATTCCATCTTGCACCTCTTTTTTCTTTTCTTTGCATCATGTGCTGATTGGGGAGGGTTTTTTGGAAGGGACATCCTGCGTGACACTGCAGTGCCACTCCTAAATGGGCCCGGTGTTTGTGTCGGCCACTAGGGTCGCTAATCTTACTCACACAGTCAGCTACCTCATTGCGCCTCTTTTTTTCTTTGCGTCATGTGCTGTTTGGGGAGGGTTTTTTGGAAGGGACATCCTGCGTGACACTGCAGTGCCACTCCTAGATGGGCCCGGTGTTTGTGTCGGCCACTAGGGTCGCTAATCTTACTCACACAGCTACCTCATTGCGCCTCTTTTTTTCTTTGCGTCATGTGCTGTTTGGGGAGGGTTTTTTGGAAGGGACATCCTGCGTGACACTGCAGTGCCACTCCTAGATGGGCCCGGTGTTTGTGTCGGCCACTAGGGTCGCTAATCTTACTCACACAGCTACCTCATTGCGCCTCTTTTTTTCTTTGCGTCATGTGCTGTTTGGGGAGGGTTTTTTGGAAGGGCCATCCTGCGTGACACTGCAGTGCCACTCCTAGATGGGCCCGGTGTTTGTGTCGGCCACTAGGGTCGCTAATCTTACTCACACAGCTACCTCATTGCGCCTCTTTTTTTCTTTGCGTCATGTGCTGTTTGGGGAGGGTTTTTTGGAAGGGACATCCTGCGTGACACTGCAGTGCCACTCCTAGATGGGCCCGGTGTTTGTGTCGGCCACTAGGGTCGCTTATCTTACTCACACAGCGACCTCGGTGCAAATTTTAGGACTAAAAATAATATTGTGAGGTGTGAGGTATTCAGAATAGACTGAAAATGAGTGTAAATTATGGTTTTTGAGGTTAATAATACTTTGGGATCAAAATGACCCCCAAATTCTATGATTTAAGCTGTTTTTTAGTGTTTTTTGAAAAAAACACCCGAATCCAAAACACACCCGAATCCGACAAAAAAAATTCGGTGAGGTTTTGCCAAAACGCGTTCGAACCCAAAACACGGCCGCGGAACCGAACCCAAAACCAAAACACAAAACCCGAAAAATTTCAGGCGCTCATCTCTATGTAGTATATGGCAATCACTAGTGTCTGTAGTGTATGGCAGTCACTTATGCTGTTTGTAGTACTGTATATATAGGTCACTTATGCTGTCTGTAGTACATTGTAGTCACTGATATCTGTATTACTGTGGTTGTCATACAGCTAAAATGTGATTGCTATCTACTGGGATGAAGGGGGCACCATATTAAGTCTTTGCCCCTGGTGATGAAAAGGCTAACCTCACCCCTAGAGAGGAGGAGGAGGGGCCCTCTCCCCTCTACTCCCCTCATTTTTTCAAGTCCCCGGCTCTTCCTCACTGTCTCTCACAGGCGGTCCTGAACTTGCAGTCAGCCAATTCACAACCTTACGACCGCCCACGGTGCAAAAGCTGAGGTAGGAGAGGAGGAGCGGCCCTCAATGCACTGTTGTACTGGTGTGGGTCCAGATAAGTAAAGGCTCTTTGGAATCTCTGCCCATCCCATTCAAGCTTCTGCTGTGCCATCTGACCCATCCCTTACATGCACAGCACTCACTCCTCACAGCGTATCAGTATTATTCAGTACAATGCAAGATTTTCTTTGATCAAAGCAGGATTATGCAGATTATTTGCATTGTAGGCTAATAATACTGATACCCTGTGTGTTGTGAGGCAATGCCCCCTTTCCACACAAGGCAATGCTGCTCTTTGGGGGCATGTGCCTAATGCTGGGCATATTGTACACTATACAATTATCTGGCAGATAATCTGCCAGACCTGGCTTGTTGTAAAGAAAATCTGGTAATGGATTAGAGCAAATGACAATCAAATATTTACTTCCAAACAATGGAAAATGGACAAAACCTGTTGTTTCGGCAAATTGGTTAAATCACGGATTTAATCAATTTCTATGAACATCAGTCTTTGTCTGTTTTCAAGTGTTTGGGAGCAAATGGTCCCTTGTCAATTGCTGTCATCCATTACCAGATTTTCTTTCCGACCAGCCAAATCTTGCAGATTATCTGATTATTGTATAGTGTATGGATAGCATTAGGTACTGTAAGTGTAAATAACATCTAATTTGTGGTGGGATTGGGGGGACAGGACATATTGTTGCACCTGGGCTCACCACTCACTACTTCTGCCACACCAGTGGTGTCACAGAGTAGTGGCATTGTTATACATAATAGGGCCGACATAGAGTGGGACCAGGGCCGCCATCGGGTCCCAGGACCAGTCTCTCTGACAGAGAGAGGAGGGCCCGGGATGCTCATTCAGCCACCTGCCCGCCCGCCGCCATCCCCACCATTCCGCGGTCGTCCCCGCTGTTCTGCCGCTGTCCTCCAACCCTCCAGCAGCTCTGTATTGAAATCTTCCCTCCCAAAATGGCCACCGCCACAGAGCACAGAGGAGACAGTTATTCAAGAGACTAGAGGAGCCCTCTAGTATCTTGAATAACTGTCTTCTCTGTGGTGGCAGCCATTTTGGGAGGGACGTTTTCATTACAGCTGCAGGAGGACGGAGGAGAGCAGCAGAACAGCAGGGGATGGAGGCGGGCAGGCAGAGGCAGGTGCATCCCGGCCCTACGGACAGTGCACATGTATGTATGCATGCATGTGTGTGTATATAATACACACACACACATGCGTTTTAACTGGTGCTATTCTACAGTGGGGGTGCTTGCCCTGACTATTTTGTCAGTCCAGGGCCCCACAATTTCTGATGGCAGCCCTGAGTGGTACTCACTCTGTGGTATTAATGGTACCCCCAAAAATATGCATTTTGCACAGATTGCAGAGCAGGACAAATCTCAAGATGAGTCCAACTCTGCAAGGATAGTATATGCTCTACACAAGAACACCACAAGAAAACAATAATAAACACACTTGGTTTCAGCTAGAAAAAAATAATAGTAGATGCTAAAGTTACAGTGCACAGTTTGTACACTATACAGTAATTTTATGAAGTATGAAATGCAGAATCAGCCCCAATGCCCACAGCCCTCACTTAGGTTTCTTGTCAGCTGTATTTCCAATGCAGACCTCCTTCCATATGCGTGTGGACACCACTGCTCTCCACACGGGAAGCAGTTAGCTTCCTGACAGATGGGACTCCAGTGGTCAATATACCGACACCGGGATCCTGCAGTAGGAGGCAATGCCGGCGTCAAAATACTGATACTGCGTGGGATGCCGGATTCACATTATAGACAGCCGACACCCCAATCGTCCTGCCACGGCGGGTGGGTGTGGGGGGGTTAATTTAGGCAGAAGGGGGTTAGGGTTAGGCTGCAGAGCTGGGAAGGTTAGAGACCGGGGAGGGAGGGTTAGGGTTAGGCACATAGAAATGGAGGTTAGGGTTAGGCATCAAGCAGGGAGGTTAGGTTTAAGCAGTGGGGAAGGGAGGCTTAGGATTAGGCACAAAGCGGGGAGGGTTAGGGTTGAGCATCATTGGGGAGGGTTAGGGTAGGGGGTAGAGTAGGGTTAGGGGGCTTACTTGGGGGCTGTCGGGATTCTCATGGACGGGATGCCACTGTCTGTATTCTAACTACTGGCATCCGTCCATCGGCAAATCATACTGATTTCCTCCACACACCTGGCTGAGACTCTTCTCAGGCTTCCTGGTCTACATGCACATACCTCAGTTGCCTCAACTCTGGACTTCAGGAACATTTATATACAGGATAGATAGATAGATAGATAGATAGATAGATAGATAGATAGATAGATAGATAGATAGATAGATACTCTGACATGCCATAAAACTGGATGTCTCTACAAGCTGCAGTGTGCATGCCCAGAACATCCATATTCCATAGTGATGATATATGTCACTTGATCCATACCAGTTGACTACAGGAAGAACATCCTTTAGAATGTAAGCTCTGACAAGTAGGGCCCTCTTCCCTCATGTGCTTATCCTTTTCTTACTTTAATAATCCTCAACTGCCCAAATCCCGCAGTATTTTGGCCACCTTGAAACTTACTGTATCTCTATGTCGTCTACTGGTGGAGTTATGCTTAGTTACCCTGTTCTTGTCCTATATTGTCTTCGACTGTAAGTCCCTGTTTTCCTGTTTTGATTATGTGCATATGTACTCTGTAATTGTGCGATGCGGAGCCCTTGTGGCACCATATAAATAAAGGATAATAATAATAATAACATGAAGGGTAAAGAAGGTAGATATTTATATATTACCCTAGCAAAACATAGCTTCATATGGTGCAGTAGGACTTTATCTTCAGTACTCCAGTACACCACAGCGAAATGGAATTTTCTGCACTAAGTAAGAAGGGGTTCACTACGATATGCCGGCGGTCGGGCTCCCGGCGACCAGCATACCGGCGCCGGGAGCCCGACCGCCAGCTTACCGACAGTTTGGCAAGCGCAAATGAGCCCCTTGCGGGCTCGATGCGCTCGCCACGCTACGCCCGCCACACTATTTTATTCTCCCTCCAGGGGGGTCGTGGACCCCCACGAGGGAGAATAAGTGTCGGTATGCCGGCTGTCGGGCTCCCGGCGCCGGTATGCTGAAGACCACCCGTAAGAAGTGTTATACATTATACACCAGAAGAAGAAATAGGGAATCCCATGCCACATTAGAGCCTTTAGAATAAATGTGGTGTGTAGATACTGTAACAGTATTGAACAACCACACATTTCATTTTATATCAATACAATGTTGGTTCTTTAAAAGCAATTAAGTACTTTAAATGCTGAAAACAAATGCAAGTGAATCATTTTGAGTTTGTAAACAATGCTATTTCATTTCTCAAAAACAATGATGTACCAGGTGAGACCTCATTTATTGTGAATGGCTGAACCATTTATATAAGCATTTTCAAAATACAGTCATTGAGCAGTTTAATAATAGCACTATCATTTGATCTAGGATAGATATATGCTAATATACTAAAGTATTAAAAATAGTTACCATATTTCTATTATCTATTAAAAATGTGGGACCGTATTACCAAATAATTTATCATGTCCTGCAAAATTTTCTACTCATAATCTTTTTCTCTCTAGAAATGTTTTCTAATATTCAGTTTACTACTCAGAACATGTAGTGGTGAAATTATTTTTATATTATTTGTGACTCATATACTGTGCATCTAATATGTGACAGAATAATTACTCTATGAGATGTCGCAAATTGTTTCTATTCTTATATAACTCAAACCGCTTTCTAACAAACAGGAAATTACATACTGTATAAAAGAAGAATAATTACTTGTCCAGCTCAGGGTTTGGTGGTGAAGGGGTTAATTGTTTGTTGCTGTGGAGTTATGGGTGGTGTACCAGCCACTAGAATAGTAGGGGTCAAATATGTTATTATTTGAAAGGCGTCAAAAGGAATTGTGTGACAGTTATGCCTCATGGTTTCTTCAAGTTTTCAGGAAGTATATTACAGGACAGGAGCTAATTGGTTGGTACTTTGTCTATCTCCACTGTATCTCTCTCCAAGCTTGGATAAATATGCACTATATTGCCTTATATGGTAATAGACAAAATTGGTTATGTAATGGTTTTTATGGCACATAAGTCATGAACAGTATAGGAAATCAGTCATAAAAACAATATAACTACTTGATCACAGATTGTTTATATCTGTGTTTTTGTCCTGCTTTTGGGTTCACCTTTGCTGCCTTATTTCCTTTATTTTCACTGTTATTCCCCATTTTTCCCCTTTACTGTTAGGCGCCGGGGTCCGCTCGTCGGTGCGGCCCGGCGCCTAGCAACCAGGGACGCCGTGCGCGTACAGCCGCCGGCTCCCTGGCAACGCTAGACGCCGGGCGCACGGAGACGCACGGACCCTAGCAACGGGGACGCCACTGGCGGACCGCGTTCCCCGTTGCTGGGTCCATTTAAATTAGTAAGGGCACCTGTTTCCTGGCCGTGCAGCAAGGCAGCTGCACGGCATTCATGCAATCAGCACTGGCAGCAGTTGATTGGAGGGCTTCGGTTTATATGCTCTTGCAGTGCCTCACACAGACGCCGGTAATAGCTTCCTGCATGCTGTATCTGTTTGCTGAGAGTGTTTCCAGTCCTGCTGTATCCGGTCGTTCCTGTCCTCAGTTGTCCTGCACTCGGAAGTCGTCATCTGTTCCTAGAGTCCTGACTGAGCACCGTTAAACATCCAGTGGTGTTCGTGAGTCGCGGCGTAGCCGTGTGTTGCGGCTTGGCCGCTTTATTACTTATTATTTATTATTTGTGTTTCGGAGCTTTTGCGGAGGATTCCGCTCCCACAGATCCACTCTGGTATCCAGCGGTGCTGGGTAGGAGTAATGGACTAGTGGATTTTGGTTGTCCTTTTATCTGGCGGTTTTTCCGCGCATACTTCAAGTTTGGTTAGTTAGCTTGTTGCCCTTGGCCTGTTGTAGTCAGAGGTCCTCTTGTCATCATCCTGCCTCGGATTTCCCTTTGTCTCTCACTAAGACCGGGGGGCACCGGAGTTGGGCAGACATAATCCGCCTTTCAAACGTGGCTGCCAGGGGCTCAAGAAACCATAGTCTCGCAAGGGATTTCCGATAGCACGGGTGAGACAATAGAGTTAGGGCGCCAGGGGCAACTAGTCTTTCCTGCTCCCGTAACCAGCATTCCCTTCCAGTACTCTGGCCATTGTCATAAGATCTCCTCCGGTCAGGAGTACTGGAATCATAACATTATTACCGGCCAAACCAAAACTTAAAATTAAACAGGGTTTGATTTTTTCCTTATTCAGTTTTGTAAGAGTTATCGGCCTCATGAATCCCACAGGTTTAGAGCCAAATCCTGGTCAGCTCCTAGTCAGCCAGATTCAAGAACTTACTCAGATGGTTCAGGATCTTTCCCTGCGGGTGAAGTCGCAGGAAGATCTTTTACGAACTTCCCCGAGGGTAGTCCCTGAACCAAAAATGCATTTGCCTGACAGTTTTTCTGGTGATAGGAAGGAGTTTTTTAATTTTAAAGAATCCTGTAAACTTTATTTTCGTTTAAGACCGATCTCCTCAGGTACTGAATCTCAGCGGGTTGGAATCATTATTTCTTTGCTCCAGGGGGATCCTCAGACCTGGGCATTTGGTTTAAAAGCAGAGGATCCGGCATTGTTGTCAGTCGACGCTTTTTTGGGGTCTTTAGGGCTTTTGTATGATGACCCTGATAGAGAGGCATCCGCTGAGAGTCAGTTACGCGCTCTCAGACAGGGTAGAAATCCTGCAGAGGTTTATTGTACAGAGTTTCGCCGTTGGTCGAACGACTGTGGCTGGAATGACCCAGCCCTGCGCAGTCAGTTTCGCCTCGGCTTATCTGAGTCTATAAAAGACAGTCTCCTTCAGTATCCCGCTCCTGAGACTCTTGATAAACTCATGGAGCTTTCTATTAAGATTGATCGACGTCTCAGAGAGCGGAGGGCTGAAAAAGGAGCACCAGTCAGGACTACTCCATGTGTATTTTCCATTCCTGAGGACGTAGAGGAGCCCATGCAGATGGGTCTCTCCCGACTGTCTCCAGAAGAAAGAGCCAGAAGGCAAAACTCTGGTCTTTGTTTGTACTGTGGGGGTAAGGGACATTTTGCCCGTAATTGTCCGAACAAGTCGGGAAACGCCTCGACCAAGTGAATTGTGAGGGGGTTCACTTTGGTCTGCAGCTTATCTCCTCGAATAACTCCCTTTTAGTCCCAGCTAAAGTTTCCTTTGGCAGCCTCAGTTCTTCGGTGTCGGCTTTTGTCGACAGTGGAGCTGCAGGGAACTTTATGGACTTAACTTGGGCCAAGGCCTTAGGTATTCCTCAGTTAGCCTTGGGTAGGTGTATCACCATGCATGGTTTAGATGGGAGTCCCTTGTCCAATGGGGTTATTTCCCTCAGTACACCTCCTGTACTACTTACGGTAGGAGCTCTTCATTATGAAAAGATCGAGTTCTTCCTTACCCATTGCCCAGCAGTTCCAGTGGTTCTGGATCACCCTTGGCTGGCCTTTCATAATCCCACCATTGATTGGCAGTCGGGGGAGATTTCACAATGGGGTACCATCTGTAATAAGGAATGTATTACGTTTCCCGTTAGAATAGCTGCTGCCATTCCCGAACTCATTCCCGTGGAATACCAGGACTTTGTTGATGTGTTTTCCAAGGGCAATGCGGACATTCTGCCTCCCCATCGGCCTTATGATTGTGCTATTGAGCTAATTCCCGGTGCCACATTGCCAAAGGGAAGGTTATATGCTTTATCCGGGCCAGAAACTGCGGCCATGAATGAGTATGTTAAGGAGAGTCTAGGGAAAGGATTTATCAGGCCATCTAAATCCCCTTTAAGTGCAGGCTTCTTCTTTGTGGAGAAAAAAGATGGATCACTCAGACCTTGCATTGACTTTAGAGCCCTGAATAAGATCTCAGTTAAAAATACTTATCCTCTGCCGCTGATTTCTGTCCTCTTTGATCAGCTGTGTTCGGCTGTGATTTTTTCTAAAATTGACCTGAGGGGAGCATATAACCTCATCCGAATCAAGTCTGGAGATGAGTGGAAGACGGCTTTCAGTACTCAGTCGGGTCACTACGAGTATCTGGTGATGCCGTTCGGCTTGTCTAACGCTCCGGCAGTTTTCCAGGATCTCATTAACGATGTGCTCCGTGACTTTCTAGGAAGATTCGTGGTCATTTACTTAGACGACATCCTGATCTATTCTGACTCAATTGAACAACATGTTACCCAGGTGCGTCAGGTTCTTCAAAAATTACGTGAAAATCATCTATATGCCAAGCTGGAGAAGTGTGAGTTTCATGTCACGGAGGTATCCTTTTTAGGGTACATTATTTCCCCTCGGGGATTCTGCATGGAACCTAAGAAGCTCCAAGCCATCCTTAGTTGGGCGCAACCCATCAACTTAAAAGCAATTCAGCGCTTTTTAGGGTTTGCGAATTATTATAGAAGATTTATTCATTCTTTTTCCGACCTGGTTGCTCCCATGGTGGCACTGACTAAGAAGGGAGCGGATCCTACCAACTGGTCACGTGAAGCTGAGTTATCCTTTCAGGCCTTGAAACAAGCTTTTGTCTCAGCTCCAGTCCTCAGATATCCCAACCCAGAATTGCCCTTCATTGTTGAGGTTGATGCTTCGGAGATTGGAGTGGGGGCTATCCTATCTCAAAAGGATCCGGAGTCTCTGGAACTACATCCTTGTGCCTTCATGTCCAGGAAATTCTCATCCGCTGAATCCAACTACGATGTTGGTAACCGGGAGTTACTGGCTATTAAATGGGCTTTCGAGGAGTGGAGACATTGGCTTGAGGGAGCAACACATACCATTTCAGTATTGACTGACCACAAAAATCTTCAGTACATCGAATTAGCTCAGCGGCTGAATGCCCGGCAGGCTCGTTGGGCTTTATTTTTTACTTGTTTCAAGTTTATTATCACCTTTAGGCCTGGTTCCAAGAATACCAAGGCGGATGCCCTGTCACGCAGTTTTCTTCCAGTTCATAATAACAGTCCTGTTACTCCCATACTTCCGTCTTCAGTCATTTGGGCAGGCCTCATACAAGATTTATTTACCCAGTTAAAGCAGCTTCAACATCAAGCTCCTGGAAATACTCCTGCTGGTCGTCTTTACGTCCCTGAGTTTTTGAGAGCTACTGTTTTGACTGAATTTCATGATAGCAAAGTTGCCGGGCATCCGGGGATCTCTAAGACTTTGGAATTAGTCTCCCGCTCAGTATGGTGGCCTGGTCTTTCTAAAGACATTAAGGAGTTTGTTTTTTCTTGTCAGGTCTGTGCACAGCATAAGGTTCCCCGTTCCTTGCCTATCGGGCAACTTATGCCCTTAAATGTTCCTCTCAGGCCATGGTCTCATATTTCCATGGATTTTGTGGTAGACCTCCCTCTGTCAGCCGGATTCCGAGTCATATGGGTTTTAGTGGACCGTTTTAGCAAGATGGCTCATTTCATTGCTCTTCCCCGACTGCCATCTGCCCAGGGATTGGTTGTTTTGTTTCTCCGCCATGTTTTCAGACTTCATGGGTTGCCCACTGATATTGTTTCTGATCGGGGTCCACAATTCATTGCACAATTCTGGAAGTCCTTTTGTGCCTCATTAAAGATGAAATTGTCTTTAACATCCGGTTACCATCCCCAATCCAACGGGCAGACCGAGCGAGTTAATCAATCATTAAAACAGTATTTGCGTTTGTACTCAGCCAAACTCCAGAATGATTGGTCCAAGTTTCTTCCTTTGGCGGAGTTTGCTTACAATAATTCTTGTCATTCCTCCACTAATGTGTCTCCATTCTTTTCAGTTTTTGGTTTTCACCCCAGAGCTAATTCTTTTTTTCAACATTCTTCTGTTTCCTCGCTAACCTTAACCTCTCATCTCAGAGTCATTTGGAAAAAAGTGCACCTTGCCCTCAGAAAAGCGGCATTTCGAGAGAAAAATTTTTCGGACAGGCTCCGACGTCCTTGCACTTTTAAGGTGGGAGACAGGGTATGGTTGTCGACTCGTAACATTAGACTTCGACAAACCTCAGCTAGATTGGGCCCCAAATTTATTGGACCATTTCACATTATTAAAAAAATCAACCCAGTTGCTTTCCGGTTACGTTTACCAAGAGCTCTCCGGATCGGAAATACGTTCCATTGCTCCCTGTTGAAACCATACGTTTCTTCCAGTAGATTTCCTCGGAAGATCTCTCAGGGGAAATCACCAGTAGATGTACAGGGACAACAGGAGTTCTTGGTGGAGAAGGTTCTCGATTCCAAATTGTCCCGGTGTCGGCTTTATTTTCTGGTGCACTGGAGAGGCTATGGTCCAGAGAAAGGTCTTGGGTCCTGGATAAGGATCTCCATGCCCCGAGGCTCAAGAGGGCATTTTTTCGGGAATTTCCTCGGAAACCTGGCTTTAGGGGTTCCTTGACCCCTCCTCAGGGGGGGGGGTACTGTTAGGCGCCGGGGTCCGCTCGTCGGTGCGGCCCGGCGCCTAGCAACCAGGGACGCCGTGCGCGTACAGCCGCCGGCTCCCTGGCAACGCTAGACGCCGGGCGCACGGAGCCGCACGGACCCTAGCAACGGGGACGCCACTGGCGGACCGCGTTCCCCGTTGCTGGGTCCATTTAAATTAGTAAGGGCACCTGTTTCCTGGCCGTGCAGCAAGGCAGCTGCACGGCATTCATGCAATCAGCACTGGCAGCAGTTGATTGGAGGGCTTCGGTTTATATGCTCTTGCAGTGCCTCACACAGACGCCGGTAATAGCTTCCTGCATGCTGTATCTGTTTGCTGAGAGTGTTTCCAGTCCTGCTGTATCCGGTCGTTCCTGTCCTCAGTTGTCCTGCACTCGGAAGTCGTCATCTGTTCCTAGAGTCCTGACTGAGCACCGTTAAACATCCAGTGGTGTTCGTGAGTCGCGGCGTAGCCGTGTGTTGCGGCTTGGCCGCTTTATTACTTATTATTTATTATTTGTGTTTCGGAGCTTTTGCGGAGGATTCCGCTCCCACAGATCCACTCTGGTATCCAGCGGTGCTGGGTAGGAGTAATGGACTAGTGGATTTTGGTTGTCCTTTTATCTGGCGGTTTTTCCGCGCATACTTCAAGTTTGGTTAGTTAGCTTGTTGCCCTTGGCCTGTTGTAGTCAGAGGTCCTCTTGTCATCATCCTGCCTCGGATTTCCCTTTGTCTCTCACTAAGACCGGGGGGCACCGGAGTTGGGCAGACATAATCCGCCTTTCAAACGTGGCTGCCAGGGGCTCAAGAAACCATAGTCTCGCAAGGGATTTCCGATAGCACGGGTGAGACAATAGAGTTAGGGCGCCAGGGGCAACTAGTCTTTCCTGCTCCCGTAACCAGCATTCCCTTCCAGTACTCTGGCCATTGTCATAAGATCTCCTCCGGTCAGGAGTACTGGAATCATAACATTATTACCGGCCAAACCAAAACTTAAAATTAAACAGGGTTTGATTTTTTCCTTATTCAGTTTTGTAAGAGTTATCGGCCTCATGAATCCCACAGGTTTAGAGCCAAATCCTGGTCAGCTCCTAGTCAGCCAGATTCAAGAACTTACTCAGATGGTTCAGGATCTTTCCCTGCGGGTGAAGTCGCAGGAAGATCTTTTACGAACTTCCCCGAGGGTAGTCCCTGAACCAAAAATGCACTTGCCTGACAGTTTTTCTGGTGATAGGAAGGAGTTTTTTAATTTTAAAGAATCCTGTAAACTTTATTTTCGTTTAAGACCGATCTCCTCAGGTACTGAATCTCAGCGGGTTGGAATCATTATTTCTTTGCTCCAGGGGGATCCTCAGACCTGGGCATTTGGTTTAAAAGCAGAGGATCCGGCATTGTTGTCAGTCGACGCTTTTTTGGGGTCTTTAGGGCTTTTGTATGATGACCCTGATAGAGAGGCATCCGCTGAGAGTCAGTTACGCGCTCTCAGACAGGGTAGAAATCCTGCAGAGGTTTATTGTACAGAGTTTCGCCGTTGGTCGAACGACTGTGGCTGGAATGACCCAGCCCTGCGCAGTCAGTTTCGCCTCGGCTTATCTGAGTCTATAAAAGACAGTCTCCTTCAGTATCCCGCTCCTGAGACTCTTGATAAACTCATGGAGCTTTCTATTAAGATTGATCGACGTCTCAGAGAGCGGAGGGCTGAAAAAGGAGCACCAGTCAGGACTACTCCATGTGTATTTTCCATTCCTGAGGACGTAGAGGAGCCCATGCAGATGGGTCTCTCCCGACTGTCTCCAGAAGAAAGAGCCAGAAGGCAAAACTCTGGTCTTTGTTTGTACTGTGGGGGTAAGGGACATTTTGCCCGTAATTGTCCGAACAAGTCGGGAAACGCCTCGACCAAGTGAATTGTGAGGGGGTTCACTTTGGTCTGCAGCTTATCTCCTCGAATAACTCCCTTTTAGTCCCAGCTAAAGTTTCCTTTGGCAGCCTCAGTTCTTCGGTGTCGGCTTTTGTCGACAGTGGAGCTGCAGGGAACTTTATGGACTTAACTTGGGCCAAGGCCTTAGGTATTCCTCAGTTAGCCTTGGGTAGGTGTATCAGCATGCATGGTTTAGATGGGAGTCCCTTGTCCAATGGGGTTATTTCCCTCAGTACACCTCCTGTACTACTTACGGTAGGAGCTCTTCATTATGAAAAGATCGAGTTCTTCCTTACCCATTGCCCAGCAGTTCCAGTGGTTCTGGATCACCCTTGGCTGGCCTTTCATAATCCCACCATTGATTGGCAGTCGGGGGAGATTTCACAATGGGGTACCATCTGTAATAAGGAATGTATTACGTTTCCCGTTAGAATAGCTGCTGCCATTCCCGAACTCATTCCCGTGGAATACCAGGACTTTGTTGATGTGTTTTCCAAGGGCAATGCGGACATTCTGCCTCCCCATCGGCCTTATGATTGTGCTATTGAGCTAATTCCCGGTGCCACATTGCCAAAGGGAAGGTTATATGCTTTATCCGGGCCAGAAACTGCGGCCATGAATGAGTATGTTAAGGAGAGTTTAGGGAAAGGATTTATCAGGCCATCTAAATCCCCTTTAAGTGCAGGCTTCTTCTTTGTGGAGAAAAAAGATGGATCACTCAGACCTTGCATTGACTTTAGAGCCCTGAATAAGATCTCAGTTAAAAATACTTATCCTCTGCCGCTGATTTCTGTCCTCTTTGATCAGCTGCGTTCGGCTGTGATTTTTTCTAAAATTGACCTGAGGGGAGCATATAACCTCATCCGAATCAAGTCTGGAGATGAGTGGAAGACGGCTTTCAGTACTCAGTCGGGTCACTACGAGTATCTGGTGATGCCGTTCGGCTTGTCTAACGCTCCGGCAGTTTTCCAGGATCTCATTAACGATGTGCTCCGTGACTTTCTAGGAAGATTCGTGGTCATTTACTTAGACGACATCCTGATCTATTCTGACTCAATTGAACAACATGTTACCCAGGTGCGTCAGGTTCTTCAAAAATTACGTGAAAATCATCTATATGCCAAGCTGGAGAAGTGTGAGTTTCATGTCACGGAGGTATCCTTTTTAGGGTACATTATTTCCCCTCGGGGATTCTGCATGGAACCTAAGAAGCTCCAAGCCATCCTTAGTTGGGCGCAACCCATCAACTTAAAAGCAATTCAGCGCTTTTTAGGGTTTGCGAATTATTATAGAAGATTTATTCATTCTTTTTCCGACCTGGTTGCTCCCATGGTGGCACTGACTAAGAAGGGAGCGGATCCTACCAACTGGTCACGTGAAGCTGAGTTATCCTTTCAGGCCTTGAAACAAGCTTTTGTCTCAGCTCCAGTCCTCAGATATCCCAACCCAGAATTGCCCTTCATTGTTGAGGTTGATGCTTCGGAGATTGGAGTGGGGGCTATCCTATCTCAAAAGGATCCGGAGTCTCTGGAACTACATCCTTGTGCCTTCATGTCCAGGAAATTCTCATCCGCTGAATCCAACTACGATGTTGGTAACCGGGAGTTACTGGCTATTAAATGGGCTTTCGAGGAGTGGAGACATTGGCTTGAGGGAGCAACACATACCATTTCAGTATTGACTGACCACAAAAATCTTCAGTACATCGAATTAGCTCAGCGGCTGAATGCCCGGCAGGCTCGTTGGGCTTTATTTTTTACTTGTTTCAAGTTTATTATCACCTTTAGGCCTGGTTCCAAGAATACCAAGGCGGATGCCCTGTCACGCAGTTTTCTTCCAGTTCATAATAACAGTCCTGTTACTCCCATACTTCCGTCTTCAGTCATTTGGGCAGGCCTCACACAAGATTTATTTACCCAGTTAAAGCAGCTTCAACATCAAGCTCCTGGAAATACTCCTGCTGGTCGTCTTTACGTCCCTGAGTTTTTGAGAGCTACTGTTTTGACTGAATTTCATGATAGCAAAGTTGCCGGGCATCCGGGGATCTCTAAGACTTTGGAATTAGTCTCCCGCTCAGTATGGTGGCCTGGTCTTTCTAAAGACATTAAGGAGTTTGTTTTTTCTTGTCAGGTCTGTGCACAGCATAAGGTTCCCCGTTCCTTGCCTATCGGGCAACTTATGCCCTTAAATGTTCCTCTCAGGCCATGGTCTCATATTTCCATGGATTTTGTGGTAGACCTCCCTCTGTCAGCCGGATTCCGAGTCATATGGGTTTTAGTGGACCGTTTTAGCAAGATGGCTCATTTCATTGCTCTTCCCCGACTGCCATCTGCCCAGGGATTGGTTGTTTTGTTTCTCCACCATGTTTTCAGACTTCATGGGTTGCCCACTGATATTGTTTCTGATCGGGGTCCACAATTCATTGCACAATTCTGGAAGTCCTTTTGTGCCTCATTAAAGATGAAATTGTCTTTAACATCCGGTTACCATCCCCAATCCAACGGGCAGACCGAGCGAGTTAATCAATCATTAAAACAGTATTTGCGTTTGTACTCAGCCAAACTCCAGAATGATTGGTCCGAGTTTCTTCCTTTGGCGGAGTTTGCTTACAATAATTCTTGTCATTCCTCCACTAATGTGTCTCCATTCTTTTCAGTTTTTGGTTTTCACCCCAGAGCTAATTCTTTTTTTCAACATTCTTCTGTTTCCTCGCTAACCTTAACCTCTCATCTCAGAGTCATTTGGAAAAAAGTGCACCTTGCCCTCAGAAAAGCGGCATTTCGAGAGAAAATTTTTTCGGACAGGCTCCGACGTCCTTGCACTTTTAAGGTGGGAGACAGGGTATGGTTGTCGACTCGTAACATTAGACTTCGACAAACCTCAGCTAGATTGGGCCCCAAATTTATTGGACCATTTCACATTATTAAAAAAATCAACCCAGTTGCTTTCCGGTTACGTTTACCAAGAGCTCTCCGGATCGGAAATACGTTCCATTGCTCCCTGTTGAAACCATACGTTTCTTCCAGTAGATTTCCTCGGAAGATCTCTCAGGGGAAATCACCAGTAGATGTACAGGGACAACAGGAGTTCTTGGTGGAGAAGGTTCTCGATTCCAAATTGTCCCGGTGTCGGCTTTATTTTCTGGTGCACTGGAGAGGCTATGGTCCAGAGAAAGGTCTTGGGTCCTGGATAAGGATCTCCATGCCCCGAGGCTCAAGAGGGCATTTTTTCGGGAATTTCCTCGGAAACCTGGCTTTAGGGGTTCCTTGACCCCTCCTCAAGGGGGGGGGTACTGTTAGGCGCCGGGGTCCGCTCGTCGGTGCGGCCCGGCGCCTAGCAACCAGGGACGCCGTGCGCGTACAGCCGCCGGCTCCCTGGCAACGCTAGACGCCGGGCGCACGGAGCCGCACGGACCCTAGCAACGGGGACGCCACTGGCGGACCGCGTTCCCCGTTGCTGGGTCCATTTAAATTAGTAAGGGCACCTGTTTCCTGGCCGTGCAGCAAGGCAGCTGCACGGCATTCATGCAATCAGCACTGGCAGCAGTTGATTGGAGGGCTTCGGTTTATATGCTCTTGCAGTGCCTCACACAGACGCCGGTAATAGCTTCCTGCATGCTGTATCTGTTTGCTGAGAGTGTTTCCAGTCCTGCTGTATCCGGTCGTTCCTGTCCTCAGTTGTCCTGCACTCGGAAGTCGTCATCTGTTCCTAGAGTCCTGACTGAGCACCGTTAAACATCCAGTGGTGTTCGTGAGTCGCGGCGTAGCCGTGTGTTGCGGCTTGGCCGCTTTATTACTTATTATTTATTATTTGTGTTTCGGAGCTTTTGCGGAGGATTCCGCTCCCACAGATCCACTCTGGTATCCAGCGGTGCTGGGTAGGAGTAATGGACTAGTGGATTTTGGTTGTCCTTTTATCTGGCGGTTTTTCCGCGCATACTTCAAGTTTGGTTAGTTAGCTTGTTGCCCTTGGCCTGTTGTAGTCAGAGGTCCTCTTGTCATCATCCTGCCTCGGATTTCCCTTTGTCTCTCACTAAGACCGGGGGGCACCGGAGTTGGGCAGACATAATCCGCCTTTCAAACGTGGCTGCCAGGGGCTCAAGAAACCATAGTCTCGCAAGGGATTTCCGATAGCACGGGTGAGACAATAGAGTTAGGGCGCCAGGGGCAACTAGTCTTTCCTGCTCCCGTAACCAGCATTCCCTTCCAGTACTCTGGCCATTGTCATAAGATCTCCTCCGGTCAGGAGTACTGGAATCATAACATTTACTTTCCCTACTTCATTTTTCCTTACATTTTCTTTCCTTCTTTTCTACACACCCTTTGTCTTGTTCTTCTCATTTCACTATAGTCCTGTCTCAAACATTTGGCTTCCACTCCCAACTGCCTTTCTGGTACCCAGTTGTTTTCAGTGATCATCTCATGTAGTGTCACTCTTCTGTTCATCACCATCAAGAATTCTACTAGTCTCTGCTCAGTGGTGTAGCTACAGTCCCCGCAGACTCCGCGCTGGCTTGTGGGTGCTGGGGGTACTGTGGCGACAACTGTCCCGGGCCACCATGCTGCTGTCAGTGCAGCAGAGAGGAGCATCACCGTGGGAGAGATGTCCCTCCCAAAATGGCCACCCCCTCACATGAGACAGTTATCAAGGATGCTAGAGGAGATGGGGAAGGATATTTTCAAAGATATGAATGGGGCAGGTGCGAACAGCACACCCAGCCAGGACCACAGATCTGCGCTGGCCAGGAGGGTGGGGGGTGGTCCCTGACAATGAGCAAGTACCATGGGGCGGGGGGGTCATCAGAAACTTTTTTGGAAGGGGGGCATACAATTGTAGTTATGCGATTGTCTCTGCTGACCACTCAGTTTTACTTTCCATCTTGTACCCCTCCTGGCTATTTCATCTGCATGCTCTCTACATCCAACACCCATTTTGCCTAATGCGACAGGGTTGTATTTCTTTTTGCAAACAAGGCCCCAACATACCAGGATACAGTCGAGCAGCAGCAGGTATTGAAAGCTCAAGACCAGCTCCAGGTAGTCCACACTGCAAAAACAGTTGGGAGGTATTTCTGCTTCATACTGCTCTGAATGTGAAGGGGACTCTGCATGCACTTTGGGGTGGATGAAAAGGGATTGGAAAACAGCCTTATGATACTCACACCTTACACAATTCTGTCCAACATGTGGCTCTCCAGCTGTTATGGAACTAAATATTCCAGCCATAACACAGTTTTAGGCGTCAGACCTGCCTTACACTGAGTCGAAAACCAGAGGTTTCACTCAAGTGATGTGATCGAGGCAATTATACCTCTTCCTTTTACCCCTTTTCAGCTGTTCACAAGCCCTTTGTCTGCAGACCACACTCCTTCAGGGGTGCAATGTTGCCCCTCAGTTGGTCCCAAATATTGTATTTCCCCAGTGTGCTATCCATGCTCCGGTATGACACTGAATAGTGTGGAAAGGGGAAAAATATTGGAGTTACCCCATGAATTTTCTTAGAACACGCCAAGAACATGCATTCTGGACCAATTTGCAATATTTTGTTCTTATCCTCATGTATCAAATGCCTGTTTCCCTCTTTGTCTGTCTGTTACCCAGTCATGTTTTATTAGTGTTCCCAATTCTTAAGCACAACGTAATATGCTAATGCTCTATATGCCGATGCTCGTAATATGCTATAAGTAAATGTTAATAAATAATACATTCATAAATACTCATACATATAATAAAACTGTAAAGTTTGTGTCTGTACATAGCAATTTTATTTTGAGAAATATACTTCTAGGAACTGTTTATGAACTATGGAGACAAACAAAATTGTGGATTTTTTTTCTGTCTGTCTGCTTGTTCCAGCATCATGCAAAAACTACTGTATGAATTTGGATTGTGTTTTCACTTTTGTCTAGCTTAGTGACCTAAAAAGAAACTGAGGTATGTGTGATCTCAATGTGACATCAGGGAGAATAGCAATAGAGGAAACACCAGATACTTGACATTCGGCGCACTGAAAGTTGGTATTCCGATCATGCTTCTGCGGAGCTTCACTCCACCCAAGTTATGCAGTGGAACTTAACTTAAAGTGACTGCTGTGCAGAGGAACCTAATTGAGGCAGAGATTCTAACAGGATGTGGCGCATGTATACCCCTTATCCCCAACAATTTTCCTTTTCAATTCAAGCATCTGCAGTTTACTTAAAGCGTCTGCTTCGCTATGATTATCAACAAGTCACAATGTCAAATGCTCAGGGCTGCAGGCGTGGACCAGCTGCTCCTCCCTTCAGCAGCTTTATGTGGCTTGCTGACAAGTTAGTAGTCCTTTTGTGTTAAGCCCTGAAGGAAAAACTGCAAATATTGTTTATAAAGAAACTTTGTGATCAATGTGTACAACAAAATATAAATATATATAAAATATATATCACAATATTAGATGGCACTACTGTCTTTGTAAAATTAGTTCCTCTGAACAATAGTAGACATCCTCACGAGCAAAGCTACGGGCAACTGGTGGTTTTTAAAATATTTTTACTCATGACTTGTTTTAGAGTTTTATTGAGATTTGTAACTATGGCCTTGAAGAGAGTGAAACAAAAGAAGATTGCACAGCCAATTCACATTCCAGCTACTACAGTCCCTATGCCCACTACTACAACAGTTGCTGCTAGTAGAGCTACTTCTCTACCAGTTACTTCTGTTCCTGAAAGTTCAATGACACTTTCAGATTTATGTCTTTCAGTAGAACCTAGTGCACCACTAACAGTACATACAATGATCCAAATGTTTAAAGCTTTTCCGGCCGACCTGCTAGCTGAGATGAAGTCATCTGTACTATTGCTCTGTACATAAGTTAAAGGAATCAGAGCGTGTACGGACCATATGGAAGTCAAGATGCAGGAAATTATTGCGTGCCATAATGATCTACTCGCTGCCCATACTCACCTTGAGACGGACGTTAGCCTCCTTAGGGATAAAGTGGCAGACCTTGAAGACAGAGGAAGGCAGTGGAATACCAGACTTTTTCTCCATTGCAGATTTGTTAGAATATGTTAGCAAGCTTTAATTTAAACAAGTCCTCTTGCTGGACTGTGGCCCTCTTTCCGAGTTGTTCGCTCGCTAGCTGCTTTTAGCAGCATTGCACACGCTAGGCCGCCGCCCTCTTGGAGTGTATCTTAGCTTAGCAGAATTGCGAACAAAAGATGTGCAGAATTGCGAATAGAAATTTCTTAGCAGTTTCTGAGTAGCTCCAGACTTACTCAGCCATTGCGATCAGTTCAGTCAGTTTCGTTCCTGGTTTGACGTCACAAACACACCCAGCGTTCGCCCAGACACTCCCCCGTTTCTTCAGACACTCCCACGTTTTCCCCAGAAACGCCAGCGTTTTTTCGCACACGCCCAGAAAACGTCCAGTTTCCGCCCAGAAACACCCACTTCCTGTCAATCACAGTACGATCACCAGAACAATGAAAATTCCTTGTTATGCCGTGAGTAAAATACCTAACTTATGTGTAAAATAACTAACCGCATGCGCTCTGCGAACCTTGCGCTTGCGCATTAAGCGACTAATCGCAATATAGCGAAAATCGGCAACGAGCGAACAACTCGGAATGACCACCTGTGTCCACTACCTTTTAAAGCCAAGGTCAAGTCCACTTATTTACCCTAGGGATACCCTGATGCAGGTGCACTTCTTCCACATTAAGGAGAGTATTCTTAGAGTGGTCAGTCTAGCAAAGGATGAATACGTGCTGGGAGGTCTACAAATTTTCCCTGATCTCTCTGCCAGTACTCTAGCTAAGCATAGATCCTTCCATGTGGTGACTGTGGCACTGAGGGAGAACAACATTCCCTACAAATGGCATTTCCAGTTAAGTGGTTGGTTCACTATGACACTTCATTATACTTCAAAACCTTTGTGGAAGCTGGTCTTAAGGAACCAGTCCAGCGAAATTGGTCACAAGTGAAATGACTATACATCCATGGAGACATAAGTTATGACATTTGACCTCTTTTCAGCATACTTTTTCTTTACTTCATTTTGTGTTCTTATAATGAGAGAAGTGATTAAAGGTTAAAACAGGTTATACTATTTGTTTTTAATATTCTCGTGTAGTAATTTGCCTAATTTCTAATTTGGTAAATTACATGGATAACCCCATTTCTTGATGTAATAGAAGAAAATATGAATGTGGCTTGCTTATGTGCAATCTAATTCTAAAAATTAATATACATACAGTAAGTATAGCGTAGGTGGTGTTTTGTTTTCTGTTATTTTTTCTCTTTGTTCAATGTGTCTTAAATGTTGCTTTCTAGGCCACGCTTCCCGTGTTTTGGGATTTGCTATTTTTTTCACACCCCAACCCTATTTCTGTGTTTTTTTTCCTCAAGTTTTTTGTTTTTGATCTACTGTTTCTCTCTTCCCTAGGGCCCCACAGCTCAATAATAATCTGTAGTTTTCCTTTAGCAAAAATATTTTTTCAATACAGTATATATCAATAACATAGTATTGCCTTTTTTTCTTTAACTGGTTAAATGTTATACATTGAATGTACATGGACTGAATTCTCCCAGTAAACAGAGATTGGCCTTAGGTATAAAGCTAAAATAGTTGCACTGCAGGAAACACATTTTACATCACCAGCCCCAACAACCATTACATAATAGTAGAGTATTGCGCCAACAGGCCATTTAAAAGAAATGGGTTAGCCCTACTGTTCCACAACTCAGTGCAGTTTAACCTCTCTACTAAATTAGAAGATAAAAATGCTGATTTTCCAGTGAAATCAGAACATAAGGAGGTTACTGTCACATCTTTATATGCTCCAAACACACGTCAACTTCTTTTTCTTAGACATGTCCTGGAGGAAGTTTCGGAAGATTTACAGGGCCCATTTTATCCTGTCCTTGATCCGTGCCTTGAGATCAACATCTGTATCTTCTAGTGTTAGAACATATGATAAGGGTAATTTGGCTGCTTTGTGCACTCAGTTTTAAGAATATGACCTATGTGATGTGTGGAGAGTCTACTCTCTGACAGTTAGGGACCATACGTTTTTTTCTCATGTCCATTACACATACTTATGGATACATTTGATCTTATTAGACAAATGAAGGCAACAAAATACACACCGATCAAAAATTATAATTATAGCTTGGTCGGACCTTGCACCTTCTGAGTCTTGACTCATGGGCAATGGCGTAACTGTAGGGTGGCTAGACTGACAAACGTCCAGGGACCCAGAAGTTGAAAGGGGCCTATCAAGATCCAGTGTCTGAGTTCCAGTGCCTGGATAGTCCTGAAGCCGTTGCCTGGATTTCCAGACTTCCAGATCATCATCTGCCACAACCACACAGACACTGCCGCCTGCTGGGCCTGACTGACCACCCGCTGTCTGCCTATTATGTGAGGAGGCTCCTCTGTCATTGGGGTCAGCCTGTGGTGGTTGGTGTTGCTGCTGGCACCCCCACAGTTGCAGACTAGCATTTTGTACTATTTCTTCCCCGTCTACCAGTTCCCTATTTGGCTCCATTCGTACGTGCATAGCTGCAGCTGCAAATGTAGTTTAAGGGTTTATAGAAATCAAATGAAATGCCTACTTTGAGAATTTGCCAGGGGCCTCCAAAGCCTCTAGTTATGCCACTACTCAGGGGTTAATTCAAATATACAATTAAAATGAGAAGTTATGGGTGATATGACACTTTTGGTTAAACAATTGAAAATGATTTACCTTAATGCCCATTACTTGTTGATATGTAGTAACCACACTGAATTACAATTTAAATTACTACATAATTTATACTTCACACAAGTGAAGATTTACAAAATGTGGCCTCAGTGCAGGATTAAACCTTATGGAGGCCCCTAGGCAGTCGAAATCTTGGGGGCTCCCTTGCAAATTATCTCCTAATATGTTTTTCATTTTACCAACCAAGAGTTTACTGTGATGTCAATCTGATGTCTATGGTTTGTGTACTGCAAGTTGTTAAAGGGTACATTACATTAATACAGTATTTACTTTATAGAGTCTTTAATGTAATGTTTTCGTTTCTTTGAGATGATCATTTTTTCGATTATTTGGAAACAATTTAAGAAAGCTTGATTGTAATTTTATTTCAAGATCAAATCAATATTATTTTGATATAGTGTTACAGGGCCCCTAAAAGGCCCGGGGCCCATAGGCTGGTGCCTACTCTGCATATTTGGTGATCCAGCACTGTGTGGCCTTCCCAGTCTAAATTCTGTTAGATTAACTGCTCAGTTTTGGGGAATATATTTCACATTTTCTGGGAGTGTCAGCAGGTTCATGTGGCTGGAAGTGTTCCAGATAATCTAAACATTTTTAGACTGTACCATACAGCCTTCCCCATTAATGGCCTTACTTCATGCTTATACAACAGATACTCTGAAACAAGACACTTGTGTACTTGGTCAAATAATGGCAGCTACTAAACACGCAATAGCTCAATACTAGAAAAACCCCTCTCCACCCCTACTTAGTAAGATTTTAGCTGATGTTCAGTTTGCTTGTGAGATGGAAACATTAGGGATTTAACATGAATTGTCAGATACATATCTTTTTGTTAAATGGCTTAGCTGGAAAAATGTACTACAGATGCAGAGGCAGCAGGATTTTTTAAGAACCTTCCATAACCATCCCTTGGGAGTTTCTTAATTGTGTAGAATATGTTTCCATTGGGCCTTGTTTTTGATGTTCTTGATACACAGATGTGTCCTCTGACATCCTTGCTGCAGTCACAATAAACAACCCTTGAAGTTGTGCCATGCCGTGGTGGGACTCAGTAGGGCAGAGCCTCTTTTTTTTTTTGCGTTTTTTGCTGTGAAAATGCATTTTAGACAAAATATAATGCAATAGGATGCACAAGCTGCTTCTGCTGATTAAAATGATATGCGGCATGCCTGTATGTGTAATAGCGGCACTATCTGCATCCAAAAAAACGCTATAGTGTTTTACAGGAAAACATAGCATTTTGTATGCAAATACAGTCACAGTCACACACAGAATATAGGGATGTAGTATGAGTGGCCGGTGGCCGGGATCCCAGGGACCAGCATACCGGTGCCGGGATCCCGACCTCCGGCATACCGACAGCTGGGCGAGCTCTAATGAGCCCCTTGTGGGCACGCTACGCTTGTCACGCTGCGGGCATGGTGGCACCCTACGTGTGCCACGCTATTTATTCTCCCTCCAGGGGGGTCATGGACCCCCAAGACAGAGAGTATGTGTCGGCATGCCGGCGGTCGGGATCCCGGCACCGGTATGCTGGTTGCCGGGATTCCGGCCTGCGGCATACTGAAGACCACCCAGAATATAGGCATGCCGCATATCATTTTCATCAGCAGAAGATGCGTGTGCGTCCTATTACATTACATTGCATCTAAGAAGCAAAAGCCCTAAAAAAACGCTTAGTGCTACCGAGTCACACAGTACTCACACGTTACGTTTAAAGCGACTTGTAGCGCATGGAACAAAGTTGCAAGAGGATACATCTGTATATTATGTTCATCCTTTCTTGTGTAAAGAGATAAGCACACCTGCAACTTTATATCTTGGCTGTGGCTCCCTACCACCCCAACCCCCTTTTTCCCCCATATCCTCTCCCCCTTATAAATGTTTTTAAAATTCAACAATAAAAAATTATGATAAAAAAAATATATTTTTTCATCTACTGTATTCAAAGCCCACCTAATCAAACATTATCTTGTTTCAAAAGTTGCCAAATGATCCCACATACATAAGATTTAATAATATTAAATTTCCTTGAGTACAAAAAAATAAAAATCTAATTGCAGGAAAAATTATTTATGTTAAAGTACAAAAAGTGATCCTTTTGTTAAGGCCTTCAGGATTAACCTGGTTCTGTTATTTACAGGTCCTCACAGTGATTTATAGTACCTGATTCAGACTTGTGTGCAGTTCTGTCTGCATTCACATCTCGCGATTATTTAGCAAACCATGCACATAATGGGATTTGCAAACGGAACTTAGGGGGTCATTCCAACCTGATCGCTAGCAGCCTACTTTTAGCACTGCTGCGATCAGGTAGTCGCCGCCTACAGGGGAAGGGTTTAAGGCTTTGCAGGGCAGCGATCCACTGTGCAGAGACTGCACAAGCAAAAAGTTTGTGCAGTCTCTGCACAGCTCAAAACTTACTCACCCGCTGCGATGATCCTTCCTGGAGCTGACTTCAGGATCCCTCCCTGCATTCGGCCGGACATGCTTGCATTTTCTTCGGCGCTCCCAGGAAACGGTGAGTTGCCATCCACAGCCGGCCTCTTCCTGTCAATCTTCTTGCGTTCGCCACTGCGAACGCTTTCTTCATTACCCTTGTCGCTGATCAGCGACAGACGTCGCCAGGCAGCGACGAGCCTGCGCTTTGCCGCACACGCGCATGTGTAGTTCTGACCCATTCGCACGGCTGCGAAAGATTGCAGTGTGCACACAGGTCGGAATGACCCCCTTAGAGCAATCACCTAACTTTAAAGTGGTAGCGCTATATAAGTGGTAATGCTATATGAGTAATGATATTACATAATGACTTTTTGAGGATTTGAGGATGAGTGAAACATTTTAGAAAATGTCGGTTTCTATAAAAACCAATGTTCCCAGGCTGCTGAATCAAAGGTTTCAGAATGTAATTTCTCTTAAAATGTAATTTTTGAAAAACGATTTTATCACAAAAAATAACAAATTGAAGAATACATTTAAATAATTTTGTATACTCTTATAATATATTTTTTTCCATGTGAATGTCTAACTGAAACAGCATCTTAAGAACAAAATCAGCTGTGCAAGAAGGATCTTTATTTTATGGGCAATGGGGGTCATTCTGACCTGTTCACTCTCTGCTTTTTATCCCAGCCGAGCGAACGGGTACCCACTGCGCAAGCGCCGGCGCCGTAGTGCGGAGGCGGTCACTGGGCGGGTGGGGGTGGAACGGCTGCGTTTGGCCGCCATTTCATGGGCGCGGTCTGGCCAACGCAGGCGTGGCCGGACCGTGCGGGGAGTGGCCCATAGCAGCTGCGTGACGTCATACGCAGCCGCTGCAGGCCAGGGAGCGACGAGTAGCTCCCGGCCAGCATGCTAAAACTGCGCTGGTCGGGAGCTACTCTTGAAGTGCAAATGCATCGCTGCTGTGCGATGCCTTTGCACTTCTGTGGGGGGAAGGCCGCACTGACATGCAGGGCGGACTAGCCCTGTGTTGGGCGTCCCCACGCATGTCAGTGTGAATAATCGTAGCTGTGCTAAATTTAGCACAGCTACGATCATCTTGGAATGAGGGCCAATATTCTAAAAAGAACATTTTTGTAGAAGTGCATAGTTTACACGAAAAACAATGGGTCCGATATAGACCTGATCGCTGCTGTACATTTTTGCACAGTGGGCGATTACTGAACTACCACACATGCGTATGCACAGCAATGCGCAGACACGTCGCCAAACAGTTACAGGATGGTGCAAAAATTTTGATTGCACTAGCGTCCACAAGGTGATTGACAGGAAGAGGACGCTTGTGGGTGGTAACTGGTTATTTATGGGAGTCTCCGGGAAAAATGCAAGCGTTCCCAAGCGTTTTCAGGGAGGGTGTGTGATGTCAGTTCTGGCCCTGATCAGCCTGACTTCTTCACACTGGAGGAGTAAGTATTGAGCTACGCACACACTGCACACACTGCACAAAATGGGAAAAACATTTGATGGTGAGTGTGATGCGAACAATTTTGCAGCTGGCTGCAGACTGAGGGGAATTTTCGCACAGTGTACACATGCAATCGCACACTTGAATGAGGCGAATTTCCACTCTCCCTGGGCAGAGACATCTGATTGCAGGACAGTGTAATTTGCAACACATCAATCAGGTCTGAATTAGGGGGTCATTCTGACCTGAACGCTCACTGCAGGTCTTCGCAGCGCAACATTCAGGTCAGAACTGCGCATGCGCTGGCACCGCAGTGCACCAGTGCCGCAGTGCGCCGGTGCACAGCTGACAGCTAACGGCTGTCGTTGCCTCGCGCTCGCCTCTCCCTGATTGACAGGCAGAGGCGGATGCTGGGCGGGAGGGGGATCGCCACCGTATTGTGGGCGCGGTCCAGCCAACGCGTGTCCGGATACAGAAGGGGAGAGGAGAGGGCGGGCTTCAGCGGCTGCGTGATGTCACATGCAGCCACTTCGAGCCGGGTAGCGATGAGTAGCTCCCAGCCAGCACGCAAAAGCTGTGTTGTCTGGGAGCTACTCCTGAAGTACAAAAGCATTGCCGCTGTGCGATGCTTTTGTACTTCAGCGACAGGGCAGGGACTGACATGCAGGGCGGGCTAGCACTGTGCTGGGCGTCCCCCCCACATATCTGTGTTCCTGATCGTAGCTACGATCAACTCGGAATGACCCCCAATGTACGGCTTTGATTTTTTTCTTTGTGGTACGTTTCTGTAATGGGGTAGGTGTTTATTTGTGTACATTTATTGGATTATTCTTTTTACTTTTTCTTTGTAATATGTAAGTGATATTCTAGATTTACGGTACTAATAGTCTGAAATACTATACTCATATTGCCTTAATTAGTTCTACTTAATTAAAAACATCTTTAGCTTTTAAATTAAATATCGCTGAAATAAAGTGCATTCATTACATGATCCATGCTTTTTTATTCCATCACCCATACATCTCGTGCTATGGGCCTAATTCAGCATGTATTGCTATTCAGATAAACTACAAATAGAGTGATTATCGAATGACTGCGCATGCGTAGCATTTGCATTGCATACGCGCAAAGGGTAATAGCAACAGAAAATGCATACAGATCATAATCGCAATGTAGCCACTGCTTGACAGACAGGAAGATGGTGTTTCTGGGTGGAAACCTGCCATTTTCTGGGTGTAATAAAAACATATAATGGAGAGATAACTTAACCAGCGCTCCTTAGTAGATTTACTATCCAGTTAGTTCTAAGTGTTTGTCTCCGTTTTAGAAAATGTTGTTATGTAATAAAACAGAGGAAGGATAATGACATTTTCTAAAAAGGAGACAAACACATGGAACTAACCGGATAGTGAATCTACTAAGGAGCGCTGGTTAAGTTATCCCTCCATTATATGTTTTTATTGCACTATTGGTGAAGGGTGAAGGATACCTGTAAGGAGTGTTTAGCTGACAGGCTGCTTCTTTGAGCACAAAGTTATTTCTCAGCTTATACTCTTTACATTTTCTGGGTGTGTCAACTGGCAATACTGAGATCAGCTGAAAAAATAAAGATGGGATGAAGACATGGCAGAAGAGATTTTGGCTATACACTACTGTAGGTACCAAATTTAATAGAAATGGTAGAGAGAAGAATGTCACAGAATATATTCTGCCCAACCTCAATAAGTATACCAAATTAGGTAATATTGTACAGTATCCGGACTCCAGGTCGACACCAATTGTTCGACACACCTTAGGGCGACACCTGAAATAGGTTGACATGGACAAAAGGTCGACATGAACAAGGTCGCCATGGAATCAGGTCGACGAGTTTTTTACGTTTTTTTTCTTTTTTATGTTTTTTAACTTTTCATACTTTACGATCCACGTGGACTACAATTGGGAATGGTAACCTGTGCCAAGCGCAGCGAGGCACCTTGCCCGAAGCATGGCGAGCAAAGTGAGCAATGCGAGGGGACACGGTGCTCTAATTGGGGTTCCTGGTCACACTACGAAGAAAACGACACCAAAAAAACATAAAAAACTCATGTTGTCCTTTTTCCATGGCGACCTTGTTCATGTCAACCTTTTGTCCATATCGACCTATTTCAGGTGTCGACCTAAGGTGTGTTGACATTTTTGGTGTCGACCTGGAGTTCCATACCCATATTATACATGTAAGATGCATGGTATTGCTAGTCAACTTACAGTGCATGTAGGAAGCCAGGGTAGTCAGGGCAATAATTGCTCAGATAAAGAATGTCACATGACCTATAGTACAGTAGAATTCCGGTGAGACAATGATGTCATTTCAGGGGTGGTTTCTAGTTTTTGGTAGCTGAGGAGTTAATCTGAGAAAGAATCAGAAATAAAGTCAAGTCTGATACACAGGTAAGCAGTCAGGAATCTGTCACATTAAGGCAAGGAACAAGTACAAGAACAAGCCAGGGAAATCAGAGCTAGAATGGAAGTGAAATAAATTCAATGGTCACAGTTCAGAAGGTCAAACAGCAGAGGCAAAAGACCAGGAACAACCAAAGTTAAATGCAAACACAATAACCAGGACATGGTGTTGTAATTTTACAGTATTTCTATGGGGGTCATTCCGAGTTGATCGCTCGCTAGCAACTTTTTGCAGCGCTGCTATCAGATAGTCGCCTCCTATGGGGGAGTGTATTTTCACTTTGCAAGTCTGCGAATGCTGTTGCAGCCGACGGCACAAAAACGTTTTTTGCAGTTTCTGAGTAGCTCTGGACTTACTCAGTTGCTGCGATCACTTCAGTCTTTTTGGTCCCGGAATTGACGTAAGACACCCGCCCTGCAAACGCTTGGACATGCCTGCTTTTTTGCAAACACTCCTAGAAAACGGTCAGTTGACACCCACGAACGCTCTCTTTCTGTCAATCACCTTGCGAACGGCTGTGCGAATGGATTCTTCGTTAAATCCATCGCCCAGCACCGATCCTCTTTGTACCCGTATGATGCGCCTGCGCATTGCGGTGCGTACGCATGCACAGTTTTGCCGAGATTTAACCTGATCGCAGCGCTGCAAAAAGTTGCCAGCGAGCGATCAACTCTGAATGACCCCCTATGTCCCCAGGTTACAGGAAATTGACTGTAGCCAGGAACAGGTGAAGACATACTTGCCTACCTGACCCTCTCTATGAGGGAGAAAATGCTCTGTTCCTGGACTTTCCTGGTAGTGTATGATTGCCATCACCTGTGGTGAGCTAGTTAATTGATAAGAAAGGTGTTTCACCACAGGTGATGGCAATCATACATTACCAGGAAAGTCCAGGAACAGAGCATTTTCTCACTCATGGAGAGGGTCAGGTAGGCAAGTATGGGTGAAGAGCAGACACATCTATGAAGGTAAATAATTTCTCCGTGTACCATGGCTCAACATTTAATTCTCTGGTCCTGAGTTCATAGATCCTGGGACCAAGTCATGCAGAGTACTGTACATTAGTATTTATTCTTCATAAGAGACCATGACAATACTGTCCTCTTCACAAGTAGCTGACAGATGCTATCAGGTCCTTGTTTATTATGATAAGTGATTGCTGATTCTGACGATGCGCACTGGCGTTCTTTTTCTATACAACTTTACTGTATTTTTAGAAGAAGTTAGGTTTCTTGGACATGGACACATTGGTTAAAATTAAGCAATCGTTTTTATTTGATAGTGATTTGTTGGAAAGATAGAAGATTATGAATATGGTTTGGGTTTTTAGTGGTTTGTCTGTGGTTATGCCACCCACAAATTTACCGAAGGCTAAACCAAAGATAAGGCACAATGTAGTCCCAGTTTAGAAAGCAAATGAAGATCAGCAGCACATCAATTGTTTCAACATTACAAGTATAGAAACCCCAGATTCACTGAGCACCATTTTGTAAACCAATGAAGAACCTGTAAAATAAATTACTTGCTTCAGACAGGTGTGTCTGTGTGATTATCATTCTACTGGTGTGTGCTTAATCATGATGGCTACAAAAAGGGACCAAACCATGGGTTACACTCAGTGGCAGGTTGGGATGCTGGGACAGACCACCGGTTGGCCGCTCCTCCCCCCTGTTAAATTCAGTGGCCGCGCTCCCCCTTCACTTTGGCCATCTCCTATATCTGCGACTGCAGTGATCAGAGCTTCTGCGCATGCGCAGAAGCTCATTCAGGCCAGAGCCGTGGAAATTAAGTAAGTGTCTGCTGGCTGCTGCCCTCACGGCAAATAACCAGGGGCAGCAAGCGCACCAAAGGGCCAGGTGTCCATGGCCAGGCAAACAGTGTGATAGCTCTTGAGCAATACATCCCTTGGTCACCAGCAGCCTGCAGGAACTGGAAGCATGTGCAGGTGAGTGCTGGTGACCCTGATCACCTGTGCGTGTGTCTGAATTTGCAATGCGTCCTCAGAGGCAAGTAGGGGGGCACCGGCAAGGAAGGGGCACCACCCAGCGGTCCTATCCGTGGCCAGGCGGTAGAAACAAGTGGTACTGTCAGACTTTGTGACTGTGCAAGGGCTGCTAGAAACTGTAGTTTATTTTGAGTCTGATTTATCACAAGTGAGGAGTTGTGCTGCTGGACACTGGCGCCGACAGTGACAGATAGTCACCAGGTACAATCTGAGCCAGATTAAGGGGAGTAGGGGGGGGGGGGGGGGGGGGTCCACAGGCCTGCACTGCCCTGCATTGAGGTAGGGAAGTGGGCAGAGTGGAAAAAGTGGGGCAGGGCTACATGGCACTCACTGCTAGGCAGCCCAACAGCATGGAGGAGAGGGAGAGAGGACAACGAGATACTAAAGTACATGCAGTCAGCATACCCTGTCTGTAATGTGAGGGAGAGGGGGGACTGATACTATATAGTGTAGTATGTCTGTATGTGTGTCTGCAACTGAATTTATGTATGTGTGTGACTGTCTGTATGTATGTATGTTTGTGTGTGTAAAAGTATCTACTGTATTTATGTGTGTATTAATGTGTGACTATGTATGTCAGTAAGTGTGTAACTATGTATGTATGTGACTGAATATATGTGTGCATGTGTGTAACTGTTTTTGTATATACTGCATGTGTGACTACTGTATATCATACTGTATGTATGTGTTTTGTGTGTGACAGTATGTATGTTAAGGTGCATACTCACAGTGCGATTTTCCCTGCAATATGAACTATACAGTCCATATCACATGGAAACAGTGCATATCGCACCGTGTGTATAAGCTTGGTTTGACCGCAATCCCCATATAAAAATAGAAATATATTTATTAGCACTGGTCCACATTTCCATTTTCTCTTTGCATTCCCCATATGCCTTGTATAGACAGTGTTTTCTATAGGGGTACTACTGTGTGGCGTAAAGTGAATAAGAGACACTACTGTGTGGTGTAATGTGAGTAATGGTCACTACTGTGCGGTGTAACATGATACTGAGTGGCATAATTTGAATTGGAAGCACTATTGTGTGGCCACGCCCCTTCCCCACAAGGACACATCCCTTTTTTGACATGCCTTCCTTATTTTAAACATGTGTGTGTATGTGGGGGGGGGGGAGGGGGGGCGCCAGCCACTTACTTTGCCTGGGGCATTTGGACCCCTAGGTACACCCCTCTCCCTGCACAAGACGAGGTTGTACTATGATAGGAGGTCGGGGGTTGGATGCCTAGGTGAGCTGCAGTATCAGGAAAGTTAGTCCTGAATCCTCCATACAGCCAGCTTCCAGCCTAGGGCAGGTCACACAGCTCCTCTATAAGCAAGGCGCAGCACAGCCAGAGTGTGTGCGTGTGTGTGTGTGTGTGCGGGGGGGGGGGGGGTTAAAAGTTCAGTTTAAAGAGCTGTTCAGTTGCAGTTAGCAGAGATGGGCATTTAGTAGCAGCCAGCAGCAGCATGTGGGATCCTCTCTATCGTCACGGCTACACTGCCGCCTCTCTCCCCTATCTCTTGCAGTGACTCTTCGGACTCTTCGGCTCTCCCTCATCTCTAGAAGTGTCTCTCAGGTCTCTCCTATCTCTTGCAGTTTTGCTGTGTGCAGGGGCAGATACAGATGTGTCCTCAAATATCGTTGCTGCGAACCGTGTTGCGGGCGCCATGCAACTCGTACCCGCTCCTTGCGTTATAAGTCCTGTTATAAGTTGTGTTATAAATGTAACGTCGCGTTATCATTGTAACGTGCATACAACTTTCTGTCCACCAGATTTTCGCTTTTCCTAAATTGTACAGTGCATGCCTCAAATAGCCAACGGACCCTTCCTAGCGCCACCTGCTGATTGGCTGACATTTATTTTGACAATAAAGAACCATTAATTACTTCCCTTTATAAAAAAATCCCCTTCTACAAAATACAATGCCACACTGCTGCCCTTTTCACACTTTTCGTTTTGTCATTACATTGTGTTCTAAGTTCTGGATTTTAAAGCATAAACCGCTTTATTATCTCAAACAGCAATCCAGGTTTTGTTGCTATCAAATGGATAAAAACAAGTAATCCACTGTACCACTGGTTCCTATCTCATTAATATGACTTCCAGATGGTCTCCATTGCTGTGCCACCACGCTTGGCAGATTCAATCTGACATTTCTTTAAAACGGGGCTGCAAATCTGACAAAACACATCACATATACACCAGGGGTGCTTACTCTTACCACTGTTGCCTGTAGCCTAACGAAAACAGTCACTGCCCGCAATGCATGCACCCCCGGGTTCGATACCAAGCTGGTCATACAATTATTATTATTTTTAATGTATTTATTTATTATTTTTTTAATTCAATAAAACTATTTGGTGTGTTGCTACTTCCCTTTATATAAAAAAGTCCCCTTCTACAAAATACAATGCCACGGTGCCGCCCTGTTGACACTATTCATTTTGTTATTACATTGTGTACTAAATCCAGCTTTATTATCTCAGAAAGAATTTCAGGTTTCTTTGCTATCAAATGGACAGAAACATGTAATGCACTGCACCACTGGGTCCCTATCTCATTAATATGACTTCTAGATGGTCTCCATTGCTGTACCGCCACGCTTGGCGGATTCAATCTGACTTTTTCGGCTGCAAATCTGACAAAACACATCACAAATACACCAGGGGTGCTTACTCTTACCACGGTTGGTTGTGGCCAAATGAATACAGTCACCGCCCACAATGCGTGCACTCCCGGGGTCGATACCTATCAGTGTGCACAATTATTATTATTTTTTAATGTATTTATTTATTAGTTTTTAATTCAATAAAACTATTTGGTGTGTTGCTACTACTCTTTATATAAAAAAGTCCCCTTCTACAAAATACAATGCCACACTGCTGCCCTGTTCACACTATTCATTTTGTTGTTACATTGTGTACTAAGTTCTGGATTTTATTAGCATAAACAGCTTTATTATCTCAGACAGCAATCCAGGTTTTGTTGATATCAAATGGATAGACACATGTAATCCACTGTACCACTGGTTCTTATCTCATTAATATGACTTCCAGATGGTCTCCATTGCTGTGCCACCATGCTTGTCGAAATTGTCAAAAACAGGGCTAAAAGCTTTCGGATTTAATCACATTCATTTTGTCGTTACGTAGTGTACTAAGTTCTGGATGTTATTGGCATAAACAGCTTTATTATCTCAGAGAGCATTACAGGTTAACTTGCTATCAAATATGACAAAGGACAAAGGATGACATTCTCTCCCAAATTCTGATACTGGTGCATTTGCATTGTGGTCGACCAATAGCAGGGCAGACCCACCGACAACGCACACAATGCCAATCAGCAACTTTGTCTTAGGTGTCAGCCGCTAAGAGCTCACACAAATGAGTCTACCTTTTTGAAAATGGTTACCACAGACTTGCTGGCACCGTAGACAAAGCGGCCAAACACTTTACAGACAACTCATACTGTATAAAGCCACTTTGTAGACACAAGTAGCTATCCGTTCTTTGACTCTGCATCTAACAGTGTAGACTAGCTACTTCTCTTTGGCTGTATCACCCGTACAAACCGTTGAGATACACTCTGCCACTTCTGGTGACTTCAAAGTCAAGTTGTTGCTGCATTCTACTGTTTTTGCCATGAACTGTGCCTATTACTGAACTATCATCTCGCTGGTAAGTAATTTGTACATTATACTGTATGCCGCTGATTGCTGCATTTCTATACAGTAATGCTACTTCTGTTTACCTACAGTATAAACTAGCCCCTTGATTTGTGCAGCGAGCTGCCATGTCTACAGTATGTACTATAATTTGTCGGACTCCCTAGCAGGTCCTAGGCAGCAAGCCATGTACAGGCTGGCTAGAGGACAAAAAGGCCACCAAGCGGAGAAGCTTGGTGGTCAATTTGTCCCAGAATGAGCCTGTTTTTGCTCCTGTTACAGTAGCTAAGGGGTCTATTTACTAAGCCTCAGGTGAATATAAAGTGGAGGAGATAAAGTACCAGCCAATCACCTCCTAACTCTCATTTTTCAAACCCAGCTTCTAACATGGCAGTTAGAATCTGATTGGCTGGTACTTTATCTCCTGTCACTTTATCTCCATCCAATGCTTAGTACATAGACCCCTAAGCTCCCTGCTGCTACTGCACTGTACAGTATCATACCTCCCAACATGACCCTCTCCGAATGCTCTGTTCCTGGACTTCCCTCTGAATTAATGATTGGCATCACCTGTGGTGAACTAGTTACAGTATTTGAAAATAAAGGTGTTTCACCACAGGTGATAGCAATCAATAATTAAGAGGGAAGTCCAGGAACAGAGCATTCTGTACCTCCTGGAGAGGGTCATGTTGGGAGGTATGTCCATATATTGCTACAGTACCTAGCCCCTGGCCTTGTACACTGTCCATGTCTATTGACGCACGTTTATGTACTGTAATTTGTCACACACCCTAGTGGGAATTACTGTATACTGTATGTGCTGTGTCGCACACACTACTGGGGGCATCATTGAGGGATCTAGTCATGAAGTAGTGGCAAGCATGAAGAAGTGGAGAAGTTGCCCATGGCAACCAATCAGATTCTGTGTATAATTTTATAATATGCAATTTATAAATGTTACCTCAATGCTAATTGCTTCACTTCTCCGCTCTTTTCACTGTCTAACATACTGCTATAGTATGTACTGCATTAAATCCCAGCCCCTGGCATTGTACTGCGGCCATGTCTGTGGACTCACGTCTATGTACAGTAATTTAACACTCACCGGGCATTTACAGTACTCACGAACAAGCTTGCACGCCCTCATACAAAAGGCCAGTAGTGCTACTGTACAGTACAATATGTCCCATCTACAGGATCATAGCCTATAGTAACCACTTGCACTTTACAGGTACTTTGTCTCTGCAGTAGATACCTTTTTGTAGATTTCTGCACTCAGGGCCTGATTCAGAGATTCTAGCAAAACCAAAAAGTACACAACAGAGAGAGTTACTGTACAGTACATTTTGATGGGTTATATTTTTCTGTGCAGGGTACTGTAAATACTGTACTGTAAGGTCTGCTACACCCCACCCGAATCTAAAAATATACTGTACTGTCGTTTTTGCGTTCTCTGCTTCTCACATCATCTAGTGTGTATCCGCCTTTACTCTACTGTATCTGCATGTTTTATCAGCCCCACCTGCAGTGCAACATGGTTTTGCCCAGTTCTGTTTTTTTTGTCTTTGCTTACAACTCTGAATATGGACCTCAGTTGCACTTGTTTGCACCACTGTATTTATAATTTTTACTACTGTAATTGAACCATATTGTGCTACTGTACTGTAACTACTGTACTGTACTTACTTGAGTCTTATTATTGTATATTGTAGCATGCACTGCATAGTGTAAAGATGGTAAAACCCAAATCTTTCTATTCTGGAGCCCCTTCACTGGCACTTTCCAAAAAAAGGCTGCATTAGTGTCACATATTCAAAAGAAGAAAGCAGGAAAGGAAAATGTTCCAGGTTGTCAAAGTAAGGAAAAATGCAAAGGCCAAGAACCAGTTTTTGTTTAACACAATTGGCAATTTAACAAATGAATATTTGGTGCAAGACATGAACGTTGCTGTAGAGAACTCAGTTCTCTGTGATGAAACGCACACAGTGATGGATGTGTCACGTACCATAGATGAGAGCTTTCACCCTTTGGAGCTTAACGACACTACACCATTCATACAGCAACACACCAACTAACTTTATTGAATTAAAAAATAATAAATAAAAACATTAAAAAATAATAAGTGTGCGCCCCGCTGGTACAGCGCATTACATGTTTCTGTCCATTTGATAGCAAGGAAACCTGACATTATTTCTAAGATAATAAAGCTGTTTATGCTAATAAAATCCAGGATTTAGTACACAATGTAACAACAAAATGAATAGTGTGAACAGGGCGACTGCGTGGCATTGTATTTGGTAGAAGGGGACTTCTTTTATATAAAGGGAAGTAGCAACACACCACATAGCTTTATTGAATTGAAAAATAATAAATACATTTAAAACAATGATAATAATTGCATGGCCCACTCGGTATCGAATCCGGGGGAGTACGCATTGCAGGCGATGACTGTATTCGTTAGGCCACAGCCATCCGTGGTAAGAGTAAGCACCCCTGGTGTATATGTGATGTGTTTTGTCAGATTTGTGACATCGTTTAAAAAAAAAAGGTTGAATCCGACAAGCGTGGCGGCACAGCAATGGAGACAATCTGGAAGTCATATTAATGAGATAGGAACCAAGTACAGTGCATTACATATTTCAGTCCATTTGATAGCAACTAAACCTGAAATGCTTTCTGAGATAATAAAGCTGTTTATGCTAATAAAGTCCAGAACTTAGGGGGTCATTCCGAGTTGATCGCTAGCTGAAAATGTTTTCTGCGCAGCGATGATGCAAAAAAAGGCACTTCTGCGCATGTGTATGCGGCACAATGCGCATGCGCTATGTACTTTCACAACAGCTGAAGTAGTTTCACACAAGATCTAGCTAAGCTTTTCAGTCACAGTGCTGGCCGCACAGTGATTGACAGGAAGGGGGCATTTCTGGGTGTCAACTGACCGTTTTCAGGGAGTGATCGAAAAAACGCAGGCGTGCCAGGAAAAACGCAGGTGTGGCTGGGTGAACGCAGGGCGTGTTTGTGACTTCAAATCCGGAACTAAACAGTCTGAAGTGATCGCAATCTAGGAGTAGGTCTGGAGCTACTCTGAAACTGCACAATTTTTTTTGTAGCCACCCTGCGATCCTTTCGTTCGCACTGCTGCTAAGCTAAGATACACTCCCAGAGGGCGGCGGCTTAGTGTTTGCACTGCTGCTAAAAACAGATAGCGAGCGATCAACTCGGAATGACCCCCTTAGTACACAATGTAATGACAAAATGAAAAGTGTGAACAGGGTGGCAGCATGGCATTGTACAGTATTTTGTAGAAGGGGATTTTTTTTATAAAGCAAAGAATGTGATTGGCCAGCCTCTCGCAGATCACTGTCTCCTGCCACAGCATTGTATTCAGCACTGTAGTCTTAACGTGGAGCATTCACCACCCAGCGGTTAAACTGTGCATTACATGGCGTGGGACACAATGCACGGCATAATATTATTTTCAACACGTGACTCAGAATAGTGCTCTATGAGCAACAATGTTTGAGGACACAACTGTAGGATGCCACCGTGTCTCCCTTTCATCCGGCAGCAGTGGCTTTCACTGTGACCCCCAACTCCAACCCAGCAGCTGTTGCTTGCACTGTGCCCTCCTCCCCCTCCTCTACCACTTGGCGGTTGCATGCGGAGAGGCAAGGGACACACATCATGGGAAGGTGAAATAGTCAGCATCTGTGTGTCAGTTTGTGTATATCAGTAAGTCAGCATCTGTGTCAACATGTATGTCAGTGTATCAGAATCTGTCTGCATCAGTGTATCAGTGTGTCAGCATCTGTGTGTCAACTTCTGTCTGCATCAGTGTGCCAGCATGTTTCTGTGTGTCAGTGTCTGTCACCGTCTGTCTGTGTGTCAGTGTCAGCATCTTTCTGTGTGTGTCAGCATGTCTTTCTGTGTGTTAGTGTCTGTGTGTCAGCATCTGTGTGTCAACATCTGTATGTCAGCATCTGCATGTCAGTCTGTGTCAATGTCTTTGTCAGTATCAGCATCATTCTGTGTGTCTGTGTCATCATCTGTTTGTGAGTCACTGTGTTAGCATCTGTGTGTCAGCTTCTGTCTGTGTGTTTCAGCCCCCTAGACAGAGTACCCATTCCCCAAACGCAGGCACATACACAATCCACTACATTTTTTATTTTGTAGGCCAATGTGTTTTAATATTTTCCATGTGGGGCCCAATGTATTTTTTTTTTATGGGTGATACATTTTTTTGTTTTTCCTGTCCGGGGCCAATTTGGTTTTTTTTTCTGTTATGGCCAATGTGTTTTATTGTTTTCTGTAGGGGACAATGTGTGTGTTTTTTTCTGTGGGTGCCAATGTGGGTTTTTTTTTCCGGTGGGTGCCAATATGTTTTTTTTCCTCTGGGTGCCAATATGTTTTTTTAGTTGGACGGAACATATGTTTTTTTACATTCCCTATGGGGGTCAGTGCGTTTATTATTTTTTATGTCGGTGGTCAATTTTTTTTCTTGTGAAAGCCAGCGTGTTTTTATTGTATTTTTCTGTGTTTTCCAATTCTGTTTTTTTCTTCTTTTTTCTGTAGAGCCAATGGTGTGTGTTTCCTGTGGGGGGCAATGTGTTCATTTTTTCTGGGGGAATCACTTTTTTTATGGCTGCAACTTCATTTAACTCACAATCAGGCCCCACCTTTGACAGACCATGCCCCCTTTGACAGACCCCCCCACCTCCTCAACAGGCCCAAACCCAATTAGGGCTGCATCCATCAATTTCCGGGCTGGTTTTCCATCCCAATCCGCCCTTGGTCACACTGTAACAGTAGTTTAAATGGAATCCAATTGGAACTGTATACAGTAGTGAGTCTGCAGGTGTCTTAATGCCATCTAGTGAGTTGCAGAGGACAGAGAAAGGAAGAAAGTTGGGAATATGCTAATTAACAACTAGTTTATCTGTTAAAATAATTCCTCTGACGGTATTCCAGAGTATTGTGTCTATTAGTGTCCATAATGCAAACATGGGGGTTATTTACTAATATTCGTGTTTGAGTCGGTTTGTGTAGTGTTTAAATTCGTTTTGTATCGGGTGCATTTTCATGCAACTTTTTGAAACTATATATGCCAAGTTACGAAACAGTCGAGTTTAAGGTTTTCGTGTTTTCCGATGTTGATGCCAGTCGGGGGTTTTTTTTGGCACATTTATGGTTGTCATTGTCGTTTGCGTACGTGTTTTTGGTGTTTTTACTGGTTTATTTTCTATGTTAAACGCGGCAGGGTTATTTATCAACCACGGCCGCATTTTCACTTTTAGTTTCGATTTTCATCCCCGTTCATGATTGGTTGTGTTTCAGATGTAGGAGTGTCTGTGTGCAACCATATAAATACGCCCCAAACCGTCCGCACCTTGTGGGTTTAGTTAGTGGTGAGGAGGGAGGTTGTGCTGTGGAGGTTGGTGAGTAGTTGGTTTGGTGAGGAGTTTTTTGGCCGATTTCTGAGTGTAGTATTGTGTTTGAAAGTAGTCTTGTCATTCTCTTAGTCTTGTTTTTTTTGGTTTTGTCTAATTTTTTGTCCAAGTTTTTTTGATTTAGAGTCCCTTGTCAGTGTGTGTGTGTGTGTGTGTGTGTGTGTGTGTGTGTGAGTTGTGCAGTGGTAGTGGAGGAGTGTGTTGTTTGTATTTTTTTTCTGTGTTAATTGTTTAACCACACAATTATGTCTAACTCAGAGGTGGAGGGTGTGAGTGAGGGGGAGGAGGTTGGTCAGGTGGAGGAGGTGAGTGAGAGTGAGGTTAGTGAGGTGGAGGAGGTGGGTGAGGTTGCTGCAGCAGCCTCAAGTGACAGTGATAATGACAGTCAGACAGCTCCGCAGCCACGCACCACTACTAAGACTGGGCGGAATGTAAAGTTTAGTTATGCTGAAAATGTGGCATTGGTGCGGGAGCTGATGAAGTATCAGTGGCAGCTATTTGGGCCTGAGTCCGCCAAGGTGCCAATACGGAAGAAGACGGTGTTGTTGGCAAAAGTTGTTGCTGCTGTAAATAGTGAGGGGGTGGTCAAGCGGACGGAGGACACGTGCCGCAAAAGGTACTACGACATAAAGCGACGTGTCAAGTCCAAAATGGCCAAGGAGGTGAAGTCGGCCCGCAAAACCGGTGGTGGACAGCCCTATATTGCCAGATATCTGGACTATGAGGAGCCCATGCGGAGTTTAATACCTCCTGAAGTAGTGTCTGCAACCCATGTCCGTGATTCAGATCGGCCCAGGAAGGATGGTGAGCATGTGTATTTGTCTTATCATTCCATTACATTACTTCTGTCTTAATGTTTTTTGTAAATGTGTGTCATGGGACGTTGCATATTACTCCCATCTTCATGTGTGCGTCAGCAAATACATTGTTTTGTGTATTTTTTTCTACAAAAGCCAATGTAAGACAGTACTTTATTGTATGTCATGTGGTTTTTTAACAGTACATTTTCCATGTGTAGTTTGGACTTGGTGTGTCATTGAATTGTCCAGCAATAATGTTTTCCTTGTACACATTTGACAGTTTGCAAGTAGGCCTATGTTTTTGATTTCAGTTATCCATGTGCAATGTTTGAAAAACAGTGGTTGACATGTTAGAGGCTGGAGTAGTGTAAAGTGGCTTTGAAGCCAGTTACATGTGTAATTTCATTAGTACTGTATGTAATCTTGTTTAAGACAAACCCACTATTTTTTGGTTCATTAAGAGTCTGTATTTGTACCCTGGCACAACACTGCAGACTTAGTTACCGTACTATTATGAATAAATTTGGTTTGGTTTTTGGCTCATATTGTGCTAATGTGTGTTTGGAGTGCCACATCACAGAGCATTTTCTATATTGCATCTTTCATTAATTACATAACATTTTTAAATGAAGATGTCTGTGTTTTGGCTTGTTAGTGTATGTATTAGTAATTGTGGGGCAGATTTATTAAGCCTGGTGAAGTGATAAAGTGGAAGTTGATAAATTACCAACCAATCAGCTCATAACTTCCATGTTACAGGCTGGGTTTGCAAAATGACACTTAGGAGCTGATTGGCTGGTGCTTTATCACCTTCCACTTTATCACTTCACCAGGCTTAATCAATCTGCCCCTGTGTCCTATGTCTGTGTCCTGTACATTATTTCCTGTGTTGCACTTTCCATAGTGCATATGGCTATTGGCCAATGTGTGTGTGTTTTTAAATATTTTATGGTTTTGTTCAGACATTATTCCCACATAAATAAGCATCCATTTTTGAAAGATTTAATGTTTATAAACATAATGGGTGGATGTATCAACAATAGCATGAATAAATGAGTTCTTTTATTTGTTTTATTATTTACAGTGTTGAAAAAAAGCAGTACTGGTCGGCCTACAGTCACTCCCATGACATCTGATGATGATGACGCTGCGGAAGCAGGTAAAGTGTCCATTGTAGTATAGGTTATGTTTGTAAAGGAATGGCCATAACAAAAGTACACTTTAAATCCTAGGTCCATCAAAAGAAGTCTTGAGCAGCACAAGGAGGACTCCTGTAGCACAGCAAACTAAAATACATGTGCCAACAAAGAAAGCAAGGTCTGATGTCCAATCACAACTACAGCAGTCTACCCCGCCACAAAGATTGTCGACAGTTTCTTCGGTCCCACCACTCAAAATTTTGGCCACACCTCCAAGACGCCAACCACACTCCCCTCATCTTGATTGTGAGTAAGAAACTGTAATGATTAAAAAAATTAATCATCTCATAATAATCCATTAATTAGACTAATTAACTCTAAATTCTACAAAATCTGCTATACTTACCGAAAACAAAAAAATATCAAATGGATTCTGAGCAAAATGGCCTTGTCCACATCCAGTAAAGATATGTATGTCCACTTCAGCCATACAGCAGCAGATTGTGTGGAAGATGCTGCAACATAAACACATGTGTAAGCTTGGCAAATAGTAAGGTTTTTTTCCTCAATTTCACTTATGTGTTTGTCGTAACATTGGCACCAACATGCCAAAACATTACTAAGTTTCTGTTTTAAACACTATAAGGCAACACATTATGATTTAAAGTGTGTTTTTATGGTGGAGTATGTCTGATCTACCACACAACTCATGTGCTTGCTTTAAGAATGAAGTAACCAGACACATTTGCCACAAACAGGAATATGTCTGTATTTAAGTTCTGAGTGATGATGTTGCTATGCTGGATATCTGAAAGCACCATTTAAATACATGTGTTCCATGTTTATTGCTTTGCTTTCATTTCTCAAACATATGTCTAACTAACACCAAAATGGTTCTAATTCCAGATTCTAGTACTGGTACCAGCATCCAGACGCAACAGCAGCAACACAGTGACATGGATGAGACAATCATGTTACAAATGCAGCCATTAATCGAAGGAATCAGCCACCCAGCACCTGTGAGTACACCACCACAGCAAAGCACTCCACCACCACAACACAGCCCAACAACACCAGTAGCACAAGGCCCTGATCAAGTGTTTTGGGACAGTTGGGCTACACAGCAGGCCACTAATCAAGATTGCCTGCATAGGCAGACCCAAATTTTTGCAAACCTACCATCTCACCTCAGAAGAATCAGCAGAAATATCAGTCGCCAAAATGAACCAACCACCAGAATTGCCAATACCATGGAAATCATGCGTGCAGACATTACATGTCATGGGCAACTTACAACGCATAATGGAAGAACAGCACAGACAACAGCAAAGCTACATCAACATCTTAGAAAACAATCAAATGATCAATGAATCTATCACCAGAATTTTAGAGAATCAAAATGCTGCAACACGTGAACTTAATGCCACCCTCACTAAGCTCAATGAAACACTCAGATACCAGCACCAACAGCAACCAAGTAGCAGTTCTGGTACGACTACTCCTATTCTATCGCCAGTGTCCTCACCACCAGAGGTGGTGTCCTCACTCACCACCGCTCCACCAGAGCATGCCAACATGACAGTGGTAAAGGCAAAGGCCAGTCCAAGCAGCCAACCCCCAAAAAATAAAAAATAGAGACACCGATTTCTGTATAGAGAAGAAAATAAACACAGTTAGTAAGTTTAGGTTTGTCACAATATATATAACACTTAGCACCTTGTCAATTTGTTGAACATCATTAATTATAAGTGTTACAAACAACAACAGGATTTTTGGCAACACATTTATTCTTTAACATCTTTGTATTTTTTTGGAAGAGGAAAACGTTATTTGATCTGCACATTGATGTTAGCATGCAGTAACAATACCACTTGATTTTTTTCTAATCATTACTCTTTCTAGATTCCAATCATTCTCATATCCTGCAGGCAGACTAATTGGCAGCCATGCAGAATGTCTTTAGCATGCAGTAACAAGACCACTTGATTTTTTTCTAATCATTACTCTTTCTAGATTCCAATCATTCTCATATCCTGCAGGCAGACTAATTGGCAGCCATGCAGAATGTCTTTAGCATGCAGTAACAAGACCACTTGATTTTTTTTCTAATCATTACTCTTTCTAGATTCCAATCATTCTCATATCCTGCATGCAGACTAATTGGCAGCCATGCAGATTCATCCATGACCAATACAACTTACAATGTGATTTTTAACTCTTTTACATTTCTTCTCTAGACGACATTACAAGAATAACACAATTGAGTAGCCTAAAAAGGTCCTAATATGTTGTGAAACAATTTAGATAATTCAGTCCCAAAATGAATGACATTATTGTTGTGTTTGTGTGTTAAAAATGAGTAATCAGTTTCTTACACATGATGCAGAAACAAAGAAATTGTAAATATTTGAATGAACACAAATAATGTGTATAATAATGGATATATGTGGAAAACTGTATTGACTTACAAATCAGAAAGTTTACTGCAGCAAACACAACAAAATAAATTATTTTGGATGATACTAAATTTGTGTCCCTTAAATACGATGGAGCATCACACATAGGGACACATGTATTCCTCAAGGCTAACATATTGTATGTGGAGGAGTGTTACATTAGGACACAGGTTCTCAAACTCGGTCCTCAGGACCCCACACAGTGCATGTTTTGCAGGTCTCCTCACAGTATCACAAGTGACATAATTAGCTCCACCTGTGAACCTTTTAAAATGTGTCTGTGAGTAATTAATACACCTGTGCTCCTACTGGGTTACCTGCAAAACATGCACTGTGTGGGGTCCTGAGGACCGAGTTTGAGAACCTGTGCATTAGGACGTTACACACATTCATAAAGTAAATTACTAAATAAATTACTATGTGGATTATGTGTGCTTGTAATAAATTATCAGTACAAGTTTAATAACACTTATCCAGACTTCATGCATACCACTTATAATCTGTTGTTTAGAGATTTAAAATAAACACAATACACATGCTATATTTGTTTTGCATAAAGCGAGGGTATGTTTGTATGTCTCAAGGAGACAGACAACTTCTGAGTAATGGTTTTTAAAAGAAAAATGGGGCAACATATATTTATGCTTACACAACAAATGAAAGAAGCAAACAAAACTTACCTGAACAATACCGATTTATGAGGTCTTGCCTAACCTGCCTCCCTACATCTGTACTCCAAGTATCAACATCTGTACTCCAAGTATCACCAGATGTCTCTAATTCCTCTGCTTGCTGGCTGCTTTCTTCATCCTCCTCCTCCTCAACATGTAACAGATGTTGTTGCAAACACATGTTATGAAGATAGCAGCAGAACACAATTTGAGTCACCTTCAAGGGACTATACAACAAAAGGCCACCAGACTTATCCAGACACCGAAACCTAGATTTCAGCACACAAAAACATCTTTCTATCACATTCCGCGTGGACTTATGTGCATGATTATAATTGTGTTCAGCAGGGGTATCAGGTCAGGACAATGGAGTTAGAAGCCAAGAGAAACAGCCATATCCTCCATCACCAGAAATACAGATATAGTAACATGATTCATGTTAAAATACAGTAACACATAAGTAACACACTGTATTTGGACAAAGTATACACAGGCCTACACATATCAAATTGCATACCCAGCAGCCATCCATCTGACATTTGTCCGTCCTCAAACTTATCAAAGAGGGATGACTGACTGAGGATGAAGGAGTCATGGCAGCCCCCAGGGTAACCAGCAACAACACTCATTATTTTGAGTTTTGCATCACAAACCACCTGCACATTTGTGGAGTGCTCTAGATGACGATTAGTATAGATGTGCTGCCTGCTCCTAGGTGGTCTCAGCTGAATGTGTGTGCAATCTATGGCTCACAGCAAAATGGGCATGCCAGCAAGCTCATAGAAATCTACCCTGACGGCATGCCACTGAGACTCCTGGGTAGGGAAGCAAATTGAGGCATCGATGTGGGGCTGCAAAACAGCCAACACCTGTGTGTATATTTGATAGAAAATAAAACATGAGATTTTAGGACAGAACTGGCCACCGAGAGTAATTAAAAACAACCAAAAACAGAGGAGGTAGTTAGGTATACATCACCTGTGTTAATATTCTAGAAAATGAGGGCTGTGAGATTCCTATGACATCCCCAGACACAGCCTGAAAGCTCCCAGTAGCCATAAAGTGCAACACAGCCAGGAATTTGTGCAGGCCTGAGACAGAGCGAGAGCGTGCTGTCTCAGGGTTTAGGCCCAGTTTGACAAGGTCATACAGACGGAAAATGTTACGATTTAGACGGAACATCTGTATAACCCTATCATCGGACAATGCGTTCAAGTTTAAACGCCCCCTAAAAAAACGAGGCCTGTGCAGCCTCCGTGGAACCTGTACAACCTGCTGACCATGTTCAGTTTCTTGGCCCCGGTTACTTACAGGCTGATGTCTGAGTCTGAGGAATCCCACAGCACACAAAAGATCACTGGCCCACAGTCCTGCTGCCATTTATGAGTGTAGGTGGATTGAAATGGGCCTAAGATCCTTTTATAGGCATCCTAATTCAGGTGTGAATGATTTGTAAGTGGCAACACATGTAAACACGCCTGAAAAAAGCAGGTCTATTTTTATTGCCGCTTTTTTTAACGAATCGCAAAAAAATACGACCGCAATTGAGCACTCAGAGACTAACACCCAAATACAAATGAATAGTGAATACCCGTGTTTTATGAAATAATAGCCGCGTTTGACCGATGGTCTATTAATTCGTATTTCTGAACTTTGCAGTTAAAACCATTACGAATAGCCAAAACATTGCCGAGATTTGTGCTTAGTGAATTCCCGTGTTGGGACTTAGAAAAAAAAACACAAATCGGTCAAACTCGGATTATTAGTAAATATAGACCAAGGTGGTCATTTCGAGTTGTTCGCTCTGTAATTTTCTTCGCATCGCAGCAATTTTCCGCTAATTGCGCATGCGCAATGTTCGCACTGCGACTGCGCCAAGTAAATTTGCTAAGAAGTTTGGTATTTTACTCACGGCATTACGAGGTTTTTTCTTCGTTCTGGTGATCGTAATGTGATTGATAGGAAGTGGGTGTTTCTGGGCGGAAACTGCCCGTTTTATGGGAGTGTGTGAAAAAACGCTGCCGTTTCTGGGAAAAACGCGGGAGTAGCTGGAGAAACGGGGGAGTGCCTGGGCGAACGCTGGGTGCGTTTGTGACGTCAAACCAGGAACGAAACTGACTGAACTGATCGCAGTGGCAGAGTAAGTCCAGAGGTACTCAGAAACTGCTTAGAAATGTCTATTCGCAATTTTGAGAATCTTTCGTTCGCAATTTTGCTAAGCTAAGATTCACTCCCAGTAGGTGGCGGCTTAGCGTGTGCAATGCTGCTAAAAGCAGCTTGCGAGCGAACAACTCGGAATGAGGGCCCATGATGTGTAATACTGTATAACTATTTAGGTGCAGCACATAAATTGCAAAGACTTGTGGCAAGATTGAAAAAAATGCAAATAAAGTTTATGTGTTGACCCCCCAAAAAAAATTTCAGCACATGACAACATTAACCATAGTTTTATGAATCAAGATCACTGCACATTACAAAAATGAATATGCAGCTTTCATGTGATGTTAGTAACATTAGTAGCAAACAACCTACAACCAGAGGCGTAGCGTGGAGACATGACACCTGGAGCAGGGCCATGTCACGGCGCCCTCACCCACCACCACCACAAACACATACATACATACATACATACATACATACATAGATTCACACACATTTATGCTCAGACATACATAAACACACACACACATATACACAGATATATACACAGATATATACACAGATATATATACACACATAAATACACAAATATACACACAGATATACATAAACACACACATATACACAGATATATATACACACACACACACACACACACACACACACACATATACACAGACATACATAAACACACATACACAGATATACACACACTCATATATACACACACACACACACACACACACACTCACAAATGTACACACAGATATACACAGACATACATAAACACACACATACACAGATATATACACACACAAACACAAATATACACACATATACTGTATACAAAGATATATGCACATAAACACACACATACATGTATACACATAAACACACATATGCACACAGACATACTGTATACACACATTTACAAACAAACACATTTACACACACAAATAGACATATACACATAAACACACAGTATACACAGACATAAACACATACACACACAGTATACACACATTAATTCTCACCAAGAGGGCAGCAGCAGAGCAGCTCCTCGTTCTAGCCTGGAGGGGTGGTGCTTAGAGATGAGCGGGTTCGGTTTCTCTGAAACCGAACCCGCACGAACTTCATGGTTTTTTTACGGGTCCGAGCAGACTCGGATCCTCCCGCCTTGCTCGGTTAACCCGAGCGCGCCCGAACGTCATCATGACGCTGTCGGATTCTCGCGAGACTCGGATTCTATATAAGGAGCCGCGCGTCGCCGCCATTTTCACACGTGCATTGAGATTGATAGGGAGAGGACGTGGCTGGCGTCCTCTCCATTAGAAATTAGATTAGAAGAGAGAGAGAGATTGTGCAGAGTCAGACAGAGTTTACCACAGTGACCAGTGCAGTTGTTGTTAGTTAACTTTTATTTATTTTAATATAATATATCCGTTCTCTGCTATATCCGTTCTCTGCCTGAAAAAAAACGATACACAGCAGCAGCCAGTCACACAGTGTGACTCAGTCTGTGTGCACTCAGCTCAGCCCAGTGTGCTGCACATCAATGTATAAAAGGCAAAGCTTATAATAATTGTGGGGGAGACTGGGGAGCACTGCAGGTTGTTATAGCAGGAGCCCCCAGGAGTACATAATATTATATTAATTTAAAATTAAACAGTGCACACTTTTGCTGCAGGAGTGCCACTGCCAGTGTGACTAGTGGTGACCAGTGCCTGACCACCAGTATAGTAGTATATTGTTGTATGTATTGTATACTATCTCTTTATCAACCAGTCTATATTAGCAGCAGACACAGTACAGTGCGGTAGTTCACGGCTGTGGCTACCTCTGTGTCGGCAGTCGGAACTCGGCAGGCAGTCCGTCCATCCATAATTGTATTACAATATATACCACCTAACCGTGGTATTTTTTTTTCTTTCTTTATACCGTCGTCATAGTGTCATACTAGTTGTTACGAGTATACTACTATCTCTTTATCAACCAGTGTACAGTGCGGTAGTTCACGGCTGTGGCTACCTCTGTGTCGGCAGTCGGCAGGCAGTCCGTCCATCCATAATTGTATTATTATTATAATATATACCACCTAACCGTGTTTTTTTTTTCATTCTTTATACCGTCATAGTGTCATACTAGTTGTTACGAGTATACTACTATCTCTTTATCAACCAGTGTACAGTGCGGTAGTTCACGGCTGTGGCTACCTCTGTGTCGGCAGTCGGCAGGCAGTCCGTCCATCCATAATTGTATTATTATTATAATATATACCACCTAACCGTGTTTTTTTTTTCATTCTTTATACCGTCGTCATAGTGTCATACTAGTTGTTACGAGTATACTACTATCTCTTTATCAACCAGTGTACAGTGCGGTAGTTCACGGCTGTGGCTACCTCTGTGTCGGCACTCGGCAGGCAGTCCGTCCATCCATAATTGTATTATTATTATAATATATACCACCTAACTGTGGTATTTTTTTTTCTTTCTTTATACCATCGTCATAGTGTCATACTAGTTGTTACGAGTATACTACTATCTCTTTATCAACCAGTGTACAGTGCGGTAGTTCACGGCTGTGGCTACCTCTGTGTCGGCAGTCGGCAGGCAGTCCGTCCATCCATAATTGTATTATTATTATAATATATACCACCTAACTGTTGTATTTTTTTTTCTTTCTTTATACCGTCGTCATAGTGTCATACTAGTTGTTACGAGTATACTACTATCTCTTTATCAACCAGTGTACAGTGCGGTAGTTCACGGCTGTGGCTACCTCTGTGTCGGCAGTCGGCAGGCAGTCCGTCCATCCATAATTGTATTATTATTATAATATATACCACCTAACCGTGGTTTTTTTTTCCATTCTTTATACCGTCGTCATAGTGTCATACTAGTTGTTACGAGTATACTACTATCTCTTTATCAACCAGTGTACAGTGCGGTAGTTCACGGCTGTGGCTACCTCTGTGTCGGCAGTCGGCAGGCAGTCCGTCCATCCATAATTGTATTATTATTATAATATATACCACCTAACCGTGGTATTTTTTTTTCTTTCTTTATACCGTCGTCATAGTGTCATACTAGTTGTTACGAGTATACTACTATCTCTTTATCAACCAGTGTACAGTGCGGTAGTTCACGGCTGTGGCTACCTCTGTGTCGGCACTCGGCAGGCAGTCCGTCCATCCATAATTGTATTATTATTATAATATATACCACCTAACCGTGGTTTTTTTTTCATTCTTTATACCGTCGTCATAGTGTCATACTAGTTGTTACGAGTATACTACTATCTCTTTATCAACCAGTGTACAGTGCGGTAGTTCACGGCTGTGGCTACCTCTGTGTCGGCAGTCGGCAGGCAGTCCGTCCATCCATAATTGTATTATTATTATAATATATACCACCTAACTGTGGTATTTTTTTTTCTTTCTTTATACCGTCGTCATAGTGTCATACTAGTTGTTACGAGTATACTACTATCTCTTTATCAACCAGTGTACAGTGCGGTAGTTCACGGCTGTGGCTACCTCTGTGTCGGCAGTCGGCAGGCAGTCCGTCCATCCATAATTGTATTATTATTATAATATATACCACCTAACCGTGGTTTTTTTATACCACCTAACCGTGGCAGTCCGTCCATAATTGTATACTAGTATCCAATCCATCCATCTCCATTGTTTACCTGAGGTGCCTTTTAGTTCTGCCTATAAAATATGGAGAACAAAAAAGTTGAGGTTCCAAAATTAGGGAAAGATCAAGATCCACTTCCACCTCGTGCTGAAGCTGCTGCCACTAGTCATGGCCGAGACGATGAAATGCCAGCAACGTCGTCTGCCAAGGCCGATGCCCAATGTCATAGTACAGAGCATGTCAAATCCAAAACACCAAATATCAGAAAAAAAAGGACTCCAAAACCTAAAATAAAATTGTCGGAGGAGAAGCGTAAACTTGCCAATATGCCATTTACCACACGGAGTGGCAAGGAACGGCTGAGGCCCTGGCCTATGTTCATGGCTAGTGGTTCAGCTTCACATGAGGATGGAAGCACTCAGCCTCTCGCTAGAAAACTGAAAAGACTCAAGCTGGCAAAAGCACCGCAAAGAACTGTGCGTTCTTTGAAATCCCAAATCCACAAGGAGAGTCCAATTGTGTCGTTTGCGATGCCTGACCTTCCCAACACTGGACGTGAAGAGCATGCGCCTTCCACTATTTGCATGCCCCCTGCAAGTGCTGGAAGGAGCACCCGCAGTCCAGTTCCTGATAGTCAGATTGAAGATGTCAGTGTTGAAGTACACCAGGATGAGGAGGATATGGGTGTTGCTGGCGCTGGGGAGGAAATTGACCAGGAGGATTCTGATGGTGAGGTGGTTTGTTTAAGTCAGGCACCCGGGGAGACACCTGTTGTCCGTGGGAGGAATATGGCCGTTGACATGCCAGGTGAAAATACCAAAAAAATCAGCTCTTCGGTGTGGAGGTATTTCACCAGAAATGCGGACAACAGGTGTCAAGCCGTGTGTTCCCTTTGTCAAGCTGTAATAAGTAGGGGTAAGGACGTTAACCACCTCGGAACATCCTCCCTTATACGTCACCTGCAGCGCATTCATAATAAGTCAGTGACAAGTTCAAAAACTTTGGGTGACAGCGGAAGCAGTCCACTGACCAGTAAATCCCTTCCTCTTGTAACCAAGCTCACGCAAACCACCCCACCAACTCCCTCAGTGTCAATTTCCTCCTTCCCCAGGAATGCCAATAGTCCTGCAGGCCATGTCACTGGCAAGTCTGACGAGTCCTCTCCTGCCTGTGATTCCTCCGATGCATCCTTGCGTGTAACGCCTACTGCTGCTGGCGCTGCTGTTGTTGCCGCTGGGAGTCGATGGTCATCCCAGAGGGGAAGTCGTAAGCCCACTTGTACTACTTCCAGTAAGCAATTGACTGTTCAACAGTCCTTTGCGAGGAAAATGAAATATCACAGCAGTCATCCTACTGCAAAGCGGATAACTGAGTCCTTGACAACTATGTTGGTGTTAGACGTGCGTCCGGTATCCGCCGTTAGTTCACAGGGAACTAGACAATTTATTGAGGCAGTGTGCCCCCGTTACCAAATACCATCTAGGTTCCACTTCTCTAGGCAGGCGATACCGAGAATGTACACGGACGTCAGAAAAAGACTCACCAGTGTCCTAAAAAATGCAGTTGTACCCAATGTCCACTTAACCACGGACATGTGGACAAGTGGAGCAGGGCAGGGTCAGGACTATATGACTGTGACAGCCCACTGGGTAGATGTATGGACTCCCGCCGCAAGAACAGCAGCGGCGGCACCAGTAGCAGCATCTCGCAAACGCCAACTCTTTCCTAGGCAGGCTACGCTTTGTATCACCGCTTTCCAGAATACGCACACAGCTGAAAACCTCTTACGGCAACTGAGGAAGATCATCGCGGAATGGCTTACCCCAATTGGACTCTCCTGTGGATTTGTGGCATCGGACAACGCCAGCAATATTGTGTGTGCATTAAATATGGGCAAATTCCAGCACGTCCCATGTTTTGCACATACCTTGAATTTGGTGGTGCAGAATTTTTTAAAAAACGACAGGGGCGTGCAAGAGATGCTGTCGGTGGCCAGAAAAATTGCGGGACACTTTCGGCGTACAGGCACCACGTACAGAAGACTGGAGCACCACCAAAAACTACTGAACCTGCCCTGCCATCATCTGAAGCAAGAAGTGGTAACGAGGTGGAATTCAACCCTCTATATGCTTCAGAGGTTGGAGGAGCAGCAAAAGGCCATTCAAGCCTATACAATTGAGCACGATATAGGAGATGGAATGCACCTGTCTCAAGTGCAGTGGAGAATGATTTCAACGTTGTGCAAGGTTCTGATGCCCTTTGAACTTGCCACACGTGAAGTCAGTTCAGACACTGCCAGCCTGAGTCAGGTCATTCCCCTCATCAGGCTTTTGCAGAAGAAGCTGGAGGCATTGAAGAAGGAGCTAACACGGAGCGATTCCGCTAGGCATGTGGGACTTGTGGATGCAGCCCTTAATTCGCTTAACAAGGATTCACGGGTGGTCAATCTGTTGAAATCAGAGCACTACATTTTGGCCACCGTGCTCGATCCTAGATTTAAAGCCTACCTTGGATCTCTCTTTCCGGCAGACACAGGTCTGCTGGGGTTGAAAGACCTGCTGGTGACAAAATTGTCAAGTCAAGCGGAACGCGACCTGTCAACATCTCCTCCTTCACATTCTCCCGCAACTGGGGGTGCGAGGAAAAGGCTCAGAATTCCGAGCCCACCCGCTGGCGGTGATGCAGGGCAGTCTGGAGCGACTGCTGATGCTGACATCTGGTCCGGACTGAAGGACCTGACAACGATTACGGACATGTCGTCTACTGTCACTGCATATGATTCTCTCAACATTGATAGAATGGTGGAGGATTATATGAGTGACCGCATCCAAGTAGGCACGTCACACAGTCCGTACTTATACTGGCAGGAAAAAGAGGCAATTTGGAGTAGAGATGAGCGGGTTCGGTTTCTCTGAAACCGAACCCGCACGAACTTCATGTTTTTTTCACGGGTCCGAGCAGACTCGGATCCTCCCGCCTTGCTCGGTTAACCCGAGCGCGCCCGAACGTCATCATGACGCTGTCGGATTCTCGCGAGACTCGGATTCTATATAAGGAGCCGCGCGTCGCCGCCATTTTCACACGTGCATTGAGATTGATAGGGAGAGGACGTGGCTGGCGTACTCTCCATTAGAAATTAGATTAGAAGAGAGAGAGAGATTGTGCAGAGTCAGACAGAGTTTACCACAGTGACCAGTGCAGTTGTTGTTAGTTAACTTTTATTTATTTTAATATATATCCGTTCTCTGCTATATCCGTTCTCTGCCTGAAAAAAAACGATACACAGCAGCAGCCAGTCACACAGTGTGACTCAGTCTGTGTGCACTCAGCTCAGCCCAGTGTGCTGCACATCAATGTATAAAAGGCAAAGCTTATAATAATTGTGGGGGAGACTGGGGAGCACTGCAGGTTGTTATAGCAGGAGCCCCCAGGAGTACATAATATTATATTAATTTAAAATTAAACAGTGCACACTTTTGCTGCAGGAGTGCCACTGCCAGTGTGACTAGTGGTGACCAGTGCCTGACCACCAGTATAGTAGTATATTCATTGTTGTATGTATTGTATACTATCTCTTTATCAACCAGTCTATATTAGCAGCAGACACAGTACAGTGCGGTAGTTCACGGCTGTGGCTACCTCTGTGTCGGCAGTCGGAACTCGGCAGGCAGTCCGTCCATCCATAATTGTATTACAATATATACCACCTAACCGTGGTATTTTTTTTTCTTTCTTTATACCGTCATAGTGTCATACTAGTTGTTACGAGTATACTACTATCTCTTTATCAACCAGTGTACAGTGCGGTAGTTCACGGCTGTGGCTACCTCTGTGTCGGCAGTCGGCAGGCAGTCCGTCCATCCATAATTGTATTATTATTATAATATATACCACCTAACCGTGGTTTTTTTTCCATTCTTTATACCGTCGTCATAGTGTCATACTAGTTGTTACGAGTATACTACTATCTCTTTATCAACCAGTGTACAGTGCGGTAGTTCACGGCTGTGGCTACCTCTGTGTCGGCAGTCGGCAGGCAGTCCGTCCATCCATAATTGTATTATTATTATAATATATACCACCTAACCGTGGTTTTTTTTCCATTCTTTATACCGTCGTCATAGTGTCATACTAGTTGTTACGAGTATACTACTATCTCTTTATCAACCAGTGTACAGTGCGGTAGTTCACGGCTGTGGCTACCTCTGTGTCGGCAGTCGGCAGGCAGTCCGTCCATCCATAATTGTGTTATTATTATAATATATACCACCTAACCGTGGTTTTTTTTTCCATTCTTTATACCGTCGTCATAGTGTCATACTAGTTGTTACGAGTATACTACTATCTCTTTATCAACCAGTGTACAGTGCGGTAGTTCACGGCTGTGGCTACCTCTGTGTCGGCAGTCGGCAGGCAGTCCGTCCATCCATAATTGTATTATTATTATAATATATACCACCTAACCGTGGTTTTTTTTCCATTCTTTATACCGTCGTCATAGTGTCATACTAGTTGTTACGAGTATACTACTATCTCTTTATCAACCAGTGTACAGTGCGGTAGTTCACGGCTGTGGCTACCTCTGTGTCGGCAGTCGGCAGGCAGTCCGTCCATCCATAATTGTATTATTATTATAATATATACCACCTAACCGTGGTTTTTTTTCCATTCTTTATACCGTCGTCATAGTGTCATACTAGTTGTTACGAGTATACTACTATCTCTTTATCAACCAGTGTACAGTGCGGTAGTTCACGGCTGTGGCTACCTCTGTGTCGGCAGTCGGCAGGCAGTCCGTCCATCCATAATTGTATTATTATTATAATATATACCACCTAACCGTGGTTTTTTTTTCATTCTTTATACCGTCGTCATAGTGTCATACTAGTTGTTACGAGTATACTACTATCTCTTTATCAACCAGTGTACAGTGCGGTAGTTCACGGCTGTGGCTACCTCTGTGTCGGCAGTCGGCAGGCAGTCCGTCCATCCATAATTGTATTATTATTATAATATATACCACCTAACCGTGGTTTTTTTTCCATTCTTTATACCGTCGTCATAGTGTCATACTAGTTGTTACGAGTATACTACTATCTCTTTATCAACCAGTGTACAGTGCGGTAGTTCACGGCTGTGGCTACCTCTGTGTCGGCAGTCGGCAGGCAGTCCGTCCATCCATAATTGTATTATTATTATAATATATACCACCTAACCGTGGTTTTTTTTCCATTCTTTATACCGTCGTCATAGTGTCATACTAGTTGTTACGAGTATACTACTATCTCTTTATCAACCAGTGTACAGTGCGGTAGTTCACGGCTGTGGCTACCTCTGTGTCGGCAGTCGGCAGGCAGTCCGTCCATCCATAATTGTATTATTATTATAATATATACCACCTAACCGTGGTTTTTTTTCCATTCTTTATACCGTCGTCATAGTGTCATACTAGTTGTTACGAGTATACTACTATCTCTTTATCAACCAGTGTACAGTGCGGTAGTTCACGGCTGTGGCTACCTCTGTGTCGGCAGTCGGCAGGCAGTCCGTCCATCCATAATTGTATTATTATTATAATATATACCACCTAACCGTGGTTTTTTTATACCACCTAACCGTGGCAGTCCGTCCATAATTGTATACTAGTAAACTATCCAATCCATCCATCTCCATTGTTTACCTGAGGTGCCTTTTAGTTCTGCCTATAAAATATGGAGAACAAAAAAGTTGAGGTTCCAAAATTAGGGAAAGATCAAGATCCACTTCCACCTCGTGCTGAAGCTGCTGCCACTAGTCATGGCCGAGACGATGAAATGCCAGCAACGTCGTCTGCCAAGGCCGATGCCCAATGTCATAGTACAGAGCATGTCAAATCCAAAACACCAAATATCAGAAAAAAAAGGACTCCAAAACCTAAAATAAAATTGTCGGAGGAGAAGCGTAAACTTGCCAATATGCCATTTACCACACGGAGTGGCAAGGAACGGCTGAGGCCCTGGCCTATGTTCATGGCTAGTGGTTCAGCTTCACATGAGGATGGAAGCACTCAGCCTCTCGCTAGAAAACTGAAAAGACTCAAGCTGGCAAAAGCACCGCAAAGAACTGTGCGTTCTTTGAAATCCCAAATCCACAAGGAGAGTCCAATTGTGTCGTTTGCGATGCCTGACCTTCCCAACACTGGACGTGAAGAGCATGCGCCTTCCACTATTTGCATGCCCCCTGCAAGTGCTGGAAGGAGCACCCGCAGTCCAGTTCCTGATAGTCAGATTGAAGATGTCAGTGTTGAAGTACACCAGGATGAGGAGGATATGGGTGTTGCTGGCGCTGGGGAGGAAATTGACCAGGAGGATTCTGATGGTGAGGTGGTTTGTTTAAGTCAGGCACCCGGGGAGACACCTGTTGTCCGTGGGAGGAATATGGCCGTTGACATGCCAGGTGAAAATACCAAAAAAATCAGCTCTTCGGTGTGGAGGTATTTCACCAGAAATGCGGACAACAGGTGTCAAGCCGTGTGTTCCCTTTGTCAAGCTGTAATAAGTAGGGGTAAGGACGTTAACCACCTCGGAACATCCTCCCTTATACGTCACCTGCAGCGCATTCATAATAAGTCAGTGACAAGTTCAAAAACTTTGGGTGACAGCGGAAGCAGTCCACTGACCAGTAAATCCCTTCCTCTTGTAACCAAGCTCACGCAAACCACCCCACCAACTCCCTCAGTGTCAATTTCCTCCTTCCCCAGGAATGCCAATAGTCCTGCAGGCCATGTCACTGGCAAGTCTGACGAGTCCTTTCCTGCCTGGGATTCCTCCGATGCATCCTTGCGTGTAACGCCTACTGCTGCTGGCGCTGCTGTTGTTGCCGCTGGGAGTCGATGGTCATCCCAGAGGGGAAGTCGTAAGCCCACTTGTACTACTTCCAGTAAGCAATTGACTGTTCAACAGTCCTTTGCGAGGAAGATGAAATATCACAGCAGTCATCCTACTGCAAAGCGGATAACTGAGTCCTTGACAACTATGTTGGTGTTAGACGTGCGTCCGGTATCCGCCGTTAGTTCACAGGGAACTAGACAATTTATTGAGGCAGTGTGCCCCCGTTACCAAATACCATCTAGGTTCCACTTCTCTAGGCAGGCGATACCGAGAATGTACACGGACGTCAGAAAAAGACTCACCAGTGTCCTAAAAAATGCAGTTGTACCCAATGTCCACTTAACCACGGACATGTGGACAAGTGGAGCAGGGCAGGGTCAGGACTATATGACTGTGACAGCCCACTGGGTAGATGTATGGACTCCCGCCGCAAGAACAGCAGCGGCGGCACCAGTAGCAGCATCTCGCAAACGCCAACTCTTTCCTAGGCAGGCTACGCTTTGTATCACCGCTTTCCAGAATACGCACACAGCTGAAAACCTCTTACGGCAACTGAGGAAGATCATCGCGGAATGGCTTACCCCAATTGGACTCTCCTGTGGATTTGTGGCATCGGACAACGCCAGCAATATTGTGTGTGCATTAAATATGGGCAAATTCCAGCACGTCCCATGTTTTGCACATACCTTGAATTTGGTGGTGCAGAATTTTTTAAAAAACGACAGGGGCGTGCAAGAGATGCTGTCGGTGGCCAGAAAAATTGCGGGACACTTTCGGCGTACAGGCACCACGTACAGAAGACTGGAGCACCACCAAAAACTACTGAACCTGCCCTGCCATCATCTGAAGCAAGAAGTGGTAACGAGGTGGAATTCAACCCTCTATATGCTTCAGAGGTTGGAGGAGCAGCAAAAGGCCATTCAAGCCTATACAATTGAGCACGATATAGGAGATGGAATGCACCTGTCTCAAGTGCAGTGGAGAATGATTTCAACGTTGTGCAAGGTTCTGATGCCCTTTGAACTTGCCACACGTGAAGTCAGTTCAGACACTGCCAGCCTGAGTCAGGTCATTCCCCTCATCAGGCTTTTGCAGAAGAAGCTGGAGGCATTGAAGAAGGAGCTAACACGGAGCGATTCCGCTAGGCATGTGGGACTTGTGGATGCAGCCCTTAATTCGCTTAACAAGGATTCACGGGTGGTCAATCTGTTGAAATCAGAGCACTACATTTTGGCCACCGTGCTCGATCCTAGATTTAAAGCCTACCTTGGATCTCTCTTTCCGGCAGACACAGGTCTGCTGGGGTTGAAAGACCTGCTGGTGACAAAATTGTCAAGTCAAGCGGAACGCGACCTGTCAACATCTCCTCCTTCACATTCTCCCGCAACTGGGGGTGCGAGGAAAAGGCTCAGAATTCCGAGCCCACCCGCTGGCGGTGATGCAGGGCAGTCTGGAGCGACTGCTGATGCTGACATCTGGTCCGGACTGAAGGACCTGACAACGATTACGGACATGTCGTCTACTGTCACTGCATATGATTCTCTCAACATTGATAGAATGGTGGAGGATTATATGAGTGACCGCATCCAAGTAGGCACGTCACACAGTCCGTACTTATACTGGCAGGAAAAAGAGGCAATTTGGAGGCCCTTGCACAAACTGGCTTTATTCTACCTAAGTTGCCCTCCCACAAGTGTGTACTCCGAAAGAGTGTTTAGTGCCGCCGCTCACCTTGTCAGCAATCGGCGTACGAGGTTACATCCAGAAAATGTGGAGAAGATGATGTTCATTAAAATGAATTATAATCAATTCCTCCGCGGAGACATTGACCAGCAGCAATTGCCTCCACAAAGTACACAGGGAGCTGAGATGGTGGATTCCAGTGGGGACGAATTGATAATCTGTGAGGAGGGGGATGTACACGGTGATATATCGGAGGGTGAAGATGAGGTGGACATCTTGCCTCTGTAGAGCCAGTTTGTGCAAGGAGAGATTAATTGCTTCTTTTTTGGGGGGGGTCCAAACCAACCCATCATATCAGTCACAGTCGTGTGGCAGACCCTGTCACTGAAATGATGGGTTGGTTAAAGTGTGCATGTCCTGTTTTGTTTATACAACATAAGGGTGGGTGGGAGGGCCCAAGGATAATTCCATCTTGCACCTCTTTTTTCTTTTCTTTTTCTTTGCATCATGTGCTGATTGGGGAGGGTTTTTTGGAAGGGACATCCTGCGTGACACTGCAGTGCCACTCCTAGATGGGCCCGGTGTTTGTGTCGGCCACTAGGGTCGCTAATCTTACTCACACAGCTACCTCATTGCGCCTCTTTTTTTCTTTGCGTCATGTGCTGTTTGGGGAGGGTTTTTTGGAAGGGACATCCTGCGTGACACTGCAGTGCCACTCCTAGATGTGCCCGGTGTTTGTGTCGGCCACTAGGGTCGCTAATCTTACTCACACAGTCAGCTACCTCATTGCGCCTCTTTTTTTCTTTGCGTCATGTGCTGTTTGGGGAGGGTTTTTTGGAAGGGCCATCCTGCGTGACACTGCAGTGCCACTCCTAGATGGGCCCGGTGTTTGTGTCGGCCACTAGGGTCGCTAATCTTACTCACACAGCTACCTCATTGCGCCTCTTTTTTTCTTTGCGTCATGTGCTGTTTGGGGAGGGTTTTTTGGAAGGGACATCCTGCGTGACACTGCAGTGCCACTCCTAGATGGGCCCGGTGTTTGTGTCGGCCACTAGGGTCGCTTATCTTACTCACACAGCGACCTCGGTGCAAATTTTAGGACTAAAAATAATATTGTGAGGTGTGATGTGTTCAGAATAGGCTGAAAATGAGTGTAAATTATGTTTTTTGAGGTTAATAATACTTTGGGATCAAAATTACCCCCAAATTCTATGATTTAAGCTGTTTTTTAGGGTTTTTTGAAAAAAACACCCGAATCCAAAACACACCCGAATCCGACAAAAATAATTTGGTGAGGTTTTGCCAAAACGCGTTCGAACCCAAAACACGGCCGCGGAACCGAACCCAAAACCAAAACACAAAACCCGAAAAATTTCAGGCGCTCATCTCTAATTTGGAGGCCCTTGCACAAACTGGCTTTATTCTACCTAAGTTGCCCTCCCACAAGTGTGTACTCCGAAAGAGTGTTTAGTGCCGCCGCTCACCTTGTCAGCAATCGGCGTACGAGGTTACATCCAGAAAATGTGGAGAAGATGATGTTCATTAAAATGAATTATAATCAATTCCTCCGCGGAGACATTGACCAGCAGCAATTGCCTCCACAAAGTACACAGGGAGCTGAGATGGTGGATTCCAGTGGGGACGAATTGATAATCTGTGAGGAGGGGGATGTACACGGTGATATATCGGAGGGTGAAGATGAGGTGGACATCTTGCCTCTGTAGAGCCAGTTTGTGCAAGGAGAGATTAATTGCTTCTTTTTTGGGGGGGGTCCAAACCAACCCATCATATCAGTCACAGTCGTGTGGCAGACCCTGTCACTGAAATGATGGGTTGGTTAAAGTGTGCATGTCCTGTTTTGTTTATACAACATAAGGGTGGGTGGGAGGGCCCAAGGATAATTCCATCTTGCACCTCTTTTTTCTTTTCTTTTTCTTTGCATCATGTGCTGATTGGGGAGGGTTTTTTGGAAGGGACATCCTGCGTGACACTGCAGTGCCACTCCTAGATGGGCCCGGTGTTTGTGTCGGCCACTAGGGTCGCTTATCTTTCTCACACAGTCAGCTACCTCATTGCGCCTCTTTTTTTCTTTGCGTCATGTGCTGTTTGGGGAGGGTTTTTTGGAAGGGACATCCTGCGTGACACTGCAGTGCCACTCCTAGATGGGCCCGGTGTTTGTGTCGGCCACTAGGGTCGCTTATCTTACTCACACAGCGACCTCGGTGCAAATTTTAGGACTAAAAATAATATTGTGAGGTGTGATGTGTTCAGAATAGGCTGAAAATGAGTGTAAATTATGTTTTTTGAGGTTAATAATACTTTGGGATCAAAATTACCCCCAAATTCTATGATTTAAGCTGTTTTTTAGGGTTTTTTGAAAAAAACACCCGAATCCAAAACACACCCGAATCCGACAAAAAAAATTCGGTGAGGTTTTGCCAAAACGCGGTCGAACCCAAAACACGGCCGCGGAACCGAACCCAAAACCAAAACACAAAACCCGAAAAATTTCAGGCGCTCATCTCTAGTGGTGCTTCTATGTGATTGACAGGCTGGGCCTCCGTGAGTAGAAGGAAAGGACTGAGGAAAGGGAAGGGGTGGCCACCACACTGCCTGCATGTTCCAGATCACCGAATGCAGATACATGACAGCCAGGAAGCTTCTTCTGACAAGCCTCCAAACCTCCCCTCTTCCCTAACAACACACCACACTGCACTGCACTGGACTGGACTCTCTGCACTGTGCAATCAGAGATATGCAACATGCAGGCAGTGTGGTGGCCACCCACCCCTTCCCTCTCCTCTAATCATCTCCTACCCCGAGATCCCAGCTCTCAGCTGTGTTACAGGGAGCCGGCGCCTTCTGTCCCCAGCGACACCTGGAGCTCGGGCTCCACTTGCTCCACCCTCCCTACGCCCCTGCCTACAAATATATACAAAAAAAATCAACAGTGATTTGTCATTGTTTGTTCCTTTTAGAAGTGAGGCATGGAAAGCAACATCTAGACTAGTTCTGTGCCAGCTACTTTTGGTGAGGGCACTGCAGCTGGGGGGAGTAGGGGCACTATAATAACTGTCAGGAGTGGTGAAGATAGATGTTTGTGATGTAGTGTTTACTGGTAAACGTGCTCCCATTTATGCAGTTAATGATAACACATTATTATTTAATTGCCTGAGTTTTTAACAGTTACGTGCGGTCATTTGAGGCAGAGTCTCTCCTGCCATAGTCCTGTATACCCCAGAGTTTTGACTATAAAAATTATATGAAAAATACAAAGAAAATATTATAAATATTTTCTTTTTATTGTTCTAATCATTTTTATAGTCAAAACTCTGGAGTATTCTAGACTATGGCAGGTGAGTTGTTGTCTCACCTGCCTTCTTTGTCTGCATATCTCTGATCAAACCTTACCAAATTTCCAGCAGTATATACTAGAGATGAGTAGTTCGGATTAACTGGAACCTTAGCCCTCCTGACCCTGCTGTTTCCAAATTAATCCAAGTCCTGGCTTGGGTTGTCCCACCAGACTTTGATTAAAACTTGAGGCAAAACATCATACTCCCAGCATCAGATTCTCACGGGTATTGTATAGAGATGAGCGCCTGAAATTTTTCGGGTTTTGTGTTTTGGTTTTGGGTTCGGTTCCGCGGCCGTGTTTTGGGTTCGAACGCGTTTTGGCAAAACCTCACCAAATTTTTTTTGTCGGATTCGGGTGTGTTTTGGATTCGGGTGTTTTTTTCAAAAAACACTAAAAAACAGCTTAAATCATAGAATTTGGGGGTCATTTTGATCCCAAAGTATTATTAACCTCAATAACCATAATTTCCACTCATTTTCAGTCTATTCTGAACACCTCACACCTCACAATATTATTTTTAGTCCTAAAATTTGCACCGAGGTCGCTGGATGACTAAGCTCAGCGACCCAAGTGGCCGACACAAACACCTGGCCCATCTAGGAGTGGCACTGCAGTGTCACGCAGGATGGCCCTTCCAAAAAACACCCTCCAAACAGCACATGACGCAAAGAAAAAAAGAGGCGCAATGAGGTAGCTGTGTGACTAAGCTAAGCGACCCTAGTGGCCGACACAAACACCTGGCCCATCTAGCGAGAGGCTGAGTGCTTCCATCCTCATGTGAAGCTGAACCACTAGCCATGAACATAGGCCAGGGCCTCAGCCGTTCCTTGCCACTCCGTGTGGTAAATGGCATATTGGCAAGTTTACGCTTCTCCTCCGACAATTTTATTTTAGGTTTTGGAGTCCTTTTTTTACTGATATTTGGTGTTTTGGATTTGACATGCTCTGTACTATGACATTGGGCATCGGCCTTGGCAGACGACGTTGCTGGCATTTCATCGTCTCGGCCATGACTAGAGGCAGCAGCTTCAGCACGAGGTGGAAGTGGATCTTGATCTTTCCCTAATTTTGGAACCTCAACATTTTTGTTCTCCATATTTTAATAGGCACAACTAAAAGGCACCTCAGGTAAACAATGGAGATGGATGGATTGGATACTAGTATACAATTATGGACGGGCTGCCGAGTGCCGACACAGAGGTAGCCACAGCCGTGAACTACCGCACTGTACTGTGTCTGCTGCTAATATATAGACTGGTTGATAAAGAGATAGTATACTCGTAACTAGTATGTATGTATAAAGAAAGAAAAAAAAACCACGGTTAGGTGGTATATACAATTATGGACGGGCTGCCGAGTGCCGACACAGAGGTAGCCACAGCCGTGAACTACCGCACTGTACTGTGTCTGCTGCTAATATATAGACTGGTTGATAAAGAGATAGTATACTCGTAACTAGTATGTATGTATAAAGAAAGAAAAAAAAACCACGGTTAGGTGGTATATACAATTATGGACGGGCTGCCGAGTGCTGACACAGAGGTAGCCACAGCCGTGAACTACCGCACTGTACTGTGTCTGCTGCTAATATATAGACTGGTTGATAAAGAGATAGTATACTCGTAACTAGTATGTATGTATAAAGAAAGAAAAAAAAACCACGGTTAGGTGGTATATACAATTATGGACGGGCTGCCGAGTGCCGACACAGAGGTAGCCACAGCCGTGAACTACCGCACTGTACTGTGTCTGCTGCTAATATAGACTGGTTGATAAAGAGATAGTATACTACTAATATTATATACTGGTGGTCAGGTCACTGGTCACTAGTCACACTGGCAGTGGCACTCCTGCAGCAAAAGTGTGCACTGTTTAATTTTAATATAATATTATGTACTCCTGGCTCCTGCTATAACCTATAACTGGCACTGCAGTAGTGCTCCCCAGTCTCCCCCACAATTATAAGCTGTGTGAGCTGAGCAGTCAGACAGATATATAATATATATAGATGATGCAGCACACTGGCCTGAGCCTGAGCAGTGCACACAGATATGGTATGTGACTGACTGAGTCACTGTGTGTATCGCTTTTTTCAGGCAGAGAACGGATATATTAAATAAACTGCACTGTGTGTCTGGTGGTCACTCACTATATAATATATTATGTACTCCTGGCTCCTGCTATAACCTATAACTGGCACTGCAGTAGTGCTCCCCAGTCTCCCCCACAATTATAAGCTGTGTGAGCTGAGCAGTCAGACAGATATATATAATATTATATATAGATAGATAATAGATGATGCAGCACACTGGCCTGAGCCTGAGCAGTGCACACAGATATGGTATGTGACTGAGTCACTGTGTGCTGTGTATCGCTTTTTTCAGGCAGAGAACGGATTATAAATAAAAGTGGTGGTCACTGGTCACTATCAGCAAAACTCTGCACTGTACACTACTGAGTACTCCTAATGCTCCCCAAAATTAGTAAATCAAGTGTCTCTCTAATCTATTCTAATTCTAAACGGAGAGGACGCCAGCCACGTCCTCTCCCTATCAATCTCAATGCACGTGTGAAAATGGCGGCGACGCGCGGCTCCTTATATAGAATCCGAGTCTCGCGATAGAATCCGAGCCTCGCGAGAATCCGACAGCGTCATGATGACGTTCGGGCGCGCTCGGGTTAACCGAGCAAGGCGGGAAGATCCGAGTCGCTCGGACCCGTGAAAAAAAACATGAAGTTCTGGCGGGTTCAGATTCAGAGAAACCGAACCCGCTCATCTCTAGTATTGTAATCTATATAACAACCCTGCGATGGTGTCTTGGCGTCATTTCACTTCAGCTGCACTGCTCTGCTGTGTCCATCTGCAAGTGGCTGTGCTGTATACATCCACAAGTGGCTGTGCTGTGTCCATCTACAAGTGTCTGTGCTGTGTCCATCTACAAGTGGCTGTGCTGTGTCCATCTACAAGTGACTGTGCTGTGTCCACCTACAAGTGACTGTGCTGTGTCCATCTACAAGTGTCTGTGCTGTGTCCACCCACAAGTTCTGTGCTCTCTTCAGTCCTCTTAGACTAATTCTGTCACACAGTGAGGCTGCAGTTACTTCGCAGGCCATACCCCACCCACTGCATTCAAATGTAAGCAGTGTGACTCTGTATTGCAGTTGTGAAAAAAGTAAAAAGTAAAAAAGTTGAAAAAAAATAAGTTAAAACATTTGATTTTTTTAAAAATTTGTACAGCCTGTGCGCACTGTACTCCAGTGTGTTTGCGCAAGTATATATAAGCCCTGTGACTCCATGCAGTGTGAGCTGAGGTGTGAGTTAAAAAAGATAAAAAAATATTGTTGTATAATTTGTTTGTACTGTGCTGTGCACTGCACCCAGTACGCTGTACCCCAATGCACTTTGTTTACATCATGTACATATAAAAGCAGTCTGACTCCATGCAGTGTGAGCTGAGCTGCAAGTAAAAAAAAAAATAATGATCAGTTTAAAGAAGAGCAGGACCCAATACTATCACTGCAACTGCTGCCACCTGTCTTGATGACACCAGTCCTTCAAAGTCAGCTACTAAAGCTGGTGCCCAAGGGCATATAGGGTTTAAGTCAGGGCATCTGAAATAAAAAACAACAACAATATTTTACATTGATAAAAATAAAAACACCTCTATTAAAGAGAAAGGTTAATGCAGAAAAACATAAAATTGCCAACATGCCATCCATCACACACAGCAACAAGGAAAGGCTCAGGCCATTGTCTTTATTTATGAGTGGTGGTTCTGCAACTGTCAGTGAGGCATCTTCTTCTGTTGCTCAAGACCTTTTCGCTCAGAGTCTTGAAGAGGGGTAAAAAATGAAAACCACTAAGGCAGTGGAACAAACTGTGTTAATAAACATTAATGTAACAAATCCCTGAGGATCTAAGTGTGTCTACATGTACTATGTGTGAGCCTAATCTTTCTGATACTGTACTCACAGAGAAGCTGCCTTCTACCAGTTCTGGTCCCTCTGCACATGTGATAAGCAGCAGCTGATGACAAAGAAATTGAGTAAGCCACTGTGGAAGTGCAAGAGGATGAGGGGGATATTTGTATAGCAGGTGCCAGTGCTAATGAGGATGTTGAGGATGAGGATGTTGTTTGTGTAGTTCAGGCACCAGTGAAAGCAGATCATGCCCATTATAAGAAAAAGGCCATTGTTTTGCCTGGGCAAATGACCAAAAACCCAATCCATCTGTAGTGTTTGTAAAACCACAGTAATAGAGGTACATTTTTGTCAATAACAGAAATGTCTAAGAACAATGACAACAAGCAGTCCAGCATCAGCTAGTTCCCTTCTCTCAAGTAGATCCCTGCACCTTCAATCTCAATTGCCAACACCTTCAACCTCAATATCTTCACTAATGATTGGAGGTAGTCCTGCATCCAGTTTTTAAAGGCTAGGTGACTACTCCCCTATCCAGAATTCCTCAAAAGAATCCTTCAAAGATAGACCTGCTGCTGCTGGGGATGGATCTTCATCTCAGAAGCGGACTAAGAAGACTAGTATTTTTTTAATAGTCTGTTAAACAATGCTTTGCAATGAGAAGGAAGTATGACAACTGTCGCACAGTGGATCATTGACGCTACGATGGCTATGCTAGTATTAGATCTCTGGCCAATATCTGCCATTAATGCAGTGGATTTTAGACAGCTAGTTGAAGTCCTTTGTCCCCCATACCAAATTCCATCTTGGTTATATTTTATTAAACAAACAATACCTCACCTGTAATATGACATAAAGAAAAACTAATTATTGGCCTACAAAATGCCATTGCACCCACTGTCCACTTAACCACAGATACAGTATGTAGACAAGCAGTAGTTTGCATAAAGATTACATGACTGTGACAGCCCACTGGGTGAGAGAATTTCCTAACAATAAACACCAGCTCATTCAGAGGCAGGCTACTTTGTGTATCACTGGCTTTACAAAGAGGCATACCTCTGACAACTTATTAGAAAATCTAATGGATGTTATAGCAAAATGGCTTACCCAACTTGGACACTCCTCAGGATTTCTGATTTCTGTTAGTGCCACAAATACAGTGGGGATTGAAAGTTTGTGCACCCAAGGCAAAAATTCATTTTAATGTGCAAAAAGAAGCCAAGGAAAGATGGAAAAATCTCCAAAAGGCATCAAATTACAGATTAGACATTCTTATAACATGTAAAAAAAAGTTTGCTTTTATTTCCATCATTTACACTATCAAAAGAACAGAAAACAAAAAAATGGCGTCTGCAAAAGTTTGGCCACCCTGCAGAGTTAATACCTTGTACTGCCCCCTTTGGACAGCTGAGACCTGGCAGTGTCATGGATTGTTCTCAATCATCGTCTGGAAAGACCAGGTGATATCAATCTCAAAGGTTTTAAAAGCCCAGACTCATCTGACCTTGCTCCAACAATCAGCACCATGGGTTCCTCTAAGCTGTTGTGTAGAACACTGAAACTGAGAATAGTTGACACTCACAAAGCAGGAGAAGGCTATAAGAAGATAGCAAAGCGTTATCAGATGCCCATATCCTCTGTTCGGAATGTAATTAAGAAATGGCAGTCATCTGGAACAGTGGAAGTTAAAGCAAAATCTGGAAGACCAAGAAAAATATCAGACAGAACAGCTCGCAGGATTGTGAGAAAAGCAAGTCAAAATCCACGTTTGACTGCATGACACTGGAGTTGTGGTACACTATTCCACTATAAAGAGATACTTGTACAAATATGGTCTTCATGGAAGAGTCATCAGAAGAAAACCTCTTCTACGTCCTCGCCACAAAAATCAGCGTTTGAAGTTTGCAAATGAACATATAGACAAGCCTGATGCATTTTGGAATAAAGTTCTGTGGACCGATGAGGTTAAAATAGAACTTTTTGGCCGCAATAAGCAAAGGTATGTTTGGAGAAGGAAAGGCACAGAATTTAATGAAAGGAACCTCTGTCCAACTGTTAAGCATGGGGGTGGATCAATAATGCTTTGGGGTTGTATTGCAGCCAGTGGCACAGGGAACATTTCACGAGTAGAAGGAAAAATGGATTCAATAAGATTCCAGCAAATTTTGGGCGCTAACTTGATGCCATCTGTGAAAAAGCTGAAGTTAAAGAGAGACTGGCTTATACAAATGGATAATGATTCTAAACACACCTCAAAATCCACGGTGGATTACGTCAAGAGGCGTAAACTGAAGGTTTTTCCATTGCCTTCACAATCTCCTGACCTCAACATAATTGAAAATCTATGGACAGACCTTAAAATAGCAGTGCGTCACAGACAGCCTAGGAATCTCAAAGAACTGGAAGACTTTTGTAAGGAAAAATGGGCGAAGATACCTCAAACAAGAATTGAAAGAATCTTGGCTGGCTACAAAAAGCGTTTACAAGCTGTGATACTTGCCAAAGGGGGCAGTACAAGGCAGGGCCGTAACTAGGTATGTGCGCTGTGTGCCTTGCACACAGAGCAGGATGATCTGGGGCGCAACCAGCCGTCACCACAGTCTATATTAGACAGGTGACGGTCAGCACTGCCTCCGCTCCCCCCCAAACCGGAGTGAGCCAGAGCCATGGTAAGAGTGATCCATGCGGCGCAACGCAACCCCCTCCCCACACACACCCGCTGGAGCTTACAGCAGCGACGGGCGACCGCTACTCCCTCTGTGCTGCCGGCCGCAGCTGGCAGAGGAGAGGGGCAGAGAAACGCTGCGACGAGAGGACAATGATTCGGGGAGCTGCGGCAGAGTAACAGGCTCATCACGGGGCCTTTATGTTGGTGCGGCTGCAGCTGTCTCTCTATTGGCCGCGCGCTGTGAGTGGCGGACGGGATCTAAGGAACGGGGTGTCTCTGGTGATGCTGCAGTGAGGAGCCGAACTACAGGAGCCAGTGAGGAGAAAAGCAGCCAGCTGCCGGGTTTAGCAAAGTATAGTATAGTACAAAATATGTAAATTCCAATGGCACTCTTATCTCTCTCACTCTCCTGTCTATCTATCTATCTATCTATCTATCTATCTATCTATCTATCTATCTATCTATCCACACAATCCAATGTTCCTATATTCCCCTCAGTTTACTAATAAGGCACCACAAGTGTTCCGGTCAACTGCATAAACATAGGTAGATAGACAGAATTTATATATATATATATATATATATATATATAAATACAACTCAGCCGGCACTCAATTCAACTTAATGCAGCTTGCCCCGGTGCCATAATCCAAAGAAATACATACAACTCCAGACGCAGACAATGAGGCACTCCAGAGGCTGAATCCAGAAAAAAGGTATATTTAAATGTAACGTTTCGGGGAAAACCCCTTCCTCAAGACATCTCTGGAGTGCCTCATTGTCCGCGTTTGGAGGTGTGTGTATATATATATATATATATATATATATATATATATATATATATATATATGTTTCTTGACCGGCACTCTACTTAATAAAGCTGATACCTGGGTGCCCTCCCACGGACCTCTAGGGAGCAATGCATAGTACAGAAATTTAAGAGACACTCCACTGATTTTTGAAATAAATCACACGGCCACCACAGCTTGCTTGGTCAACGTTCCAGGTGCTCTTTAATAGCACCTTTCTGTAATAAATATATATATATATATATATATATATATATATATATATAGAAAGGGGTTGGTACGGCGGCACTCAGGAAAATAAAACGCCCTGACAAAAAAGCACTAGCTTTGAAACGTTGGCTTACACAAGTGGCTGTGTCTGCGTTTTATTTTTCTGAGTGCCGCCGTTCCAACCCCTTTCTACATAGCAGTGCCATCTGCAATTACGGAAGGAAACGGGGACAGTATTCACAAGTAACAGTGAGTGCCGTACTTTCTGCATATTATATATATATATATATATATATATATATATTTGTGTGGCCAGCACTTTTTAAAATAAGCTCTATAACCCGGCGCACTCCTTTTAACAGCAATCGCTGGAATATATATATATATATATATATATATATATATATATATGCCGGAGGGAACACACACACACGTGACGTCTGCGGAGTCAGTTGGGAGCCGGGACACTGAAGGGAGAGGCAGCTCCGCATCACACACACTCACACTACACCTTGCTCTCTCTCTTACACACACACTACACCTTGCTCACACACACACAAACACACTACACCTTGATTTCACACCAACTACACTTTGCTCACACACTCACACTTTCTCTTTCATTGTGTAGGGGCTCTTACTGTGCTGTAACGTGTGGTGTAATTTGAACAACAGATACTACTGTGAAATGGTACTATTCAGTGGCCACGCCCCTTCCCTTTGAAGCCATCCCCCTAGATTTTTTACGTGGCTACGGCGAGCACCGGCCCTCTTTATAATATGGGAGGGGCGCCGATGCGATTTCTTGCACACAGCGCTAAAATGTCTAGTTACGGCACTGGTACAAGGTATTAACTCTGCAGGGTGCCCAAACTTTTGCAGACGCCATTTTTTGTTTTCTGTTCTTTTGAAAGTGTAAATGATGGAAATAAAATCAAACTTTTTTAACATGTCATAAGAATGTCTAATTTGTAATTTGATGCCTTTTGGAGATTTTTCCATCTTTCCTTGGCTTCTTTTTGCACATTAAAATGAATTTTTGCCTGGGGTGCCCAAACTTTCAATCCCCACTGTATTGTGAGAGCATTAGAGCTGAGTGAATTCCAACATGTCCCATGTTCTGTACCACACAAATAAATTGGTGGTACAGATTTTTTTTTAAATGACAGGGGTATGCAGAAGATGCTGTCTGTGGCCCAAAACGTTTTCCGTCATCCAGCATCTGTATGCAGAAGATTGCAGTGTCTGCAGGAAGAGTTCAGTATTTGTTACCACTAGTGATGAGCGGGTTCGGTTCCTCGGAAACCGAACCCCCCCAAACTTCACCCATTTTACACGGGTCCGAGGCATATTCGGATACTCCAGTATTGCTCGGTTAACCCGAACGCGCCCGAACGTCATCATCCCACTGTCGGATTCTCGCGAGATTCGGATTCGATATAAGGAGCCGCGCGTCGCCACCATTTTTCACTCGTGCATTGGAAATGATAGTGAGAGGACGTGGCTGGTGTCCTCTCACTTTGTTTCAGAACTTTCAGGGGGCTGCAAATATCTTTATTCTGGGTACCAGCAGTATTATAGGAGGAGTACAGTGCAGAGTTTTCCTGACCAGTGACCACCAGTATTACACGTTCTCTGCCTGAAAAACGCTCCATATCTGTGCTCAGTGTGCTGCATATATCTGTGCTCACACTGCTTTATTGTGGGGACTGGGGACCAGCAGTATTATATAGGAGGAGTACAGTGCAGAGTTTTCCTGACCAGTGACCACCAGTATTACACGTTCTCTGCCTGAAAAATGCTCCATATCTGTGCTCAGTGTGCTGCATATATCTGTGCTCACACTGCTTTATTGTGGGGACTGGGGACCAGCAGTATTATATAGGAGGAGTACAGTGCAGAGTTTTGCTGACAGTGACCACCAGTATATATAGCAGTACGGTACGGAAGGCCACTGCTCTACCTACCTCTGTGTCGTCAAGTATACTATACATCTAGATTCTATACCTGTGGTGCATTTTAGTTTTGCAGTTTGCTGACAGTGACCACCAGTATATATAGCAGTACGGTACGGAAGGCCACTGCTCTACCTACCTCTGTGTCGTCAAGTATACTATCCATCCATACCTGTGCTGCATTTCAGTTTTGCACAGTTTGCTGACCACCAGTATATAATATATAGCAGTACGGTACAGTAGGCCACTGCTCTACCTACCTCTGTGTCGTCAAGTATACTATCCATCCATACCTGTGGTGCATTTCATTTTTGCACAGTTTGCTGACCACCAGTATATAATATATAGCAGTACGGTACAGTAGGCCACTGCTCTACCTACCTCTGTGTCGTCAAGTATACTATCCATCCATACCTGTGGTGCATTTCAGTTGTGTGCAGTATATATAGTAGTAGGCCATTGCTATTGATACTGGCATATAATTCCACACATTAAAAAATGGAGAACAAAAATGTGGAGGGTAAAATAGGGAAAGATCAAGATCCACTTCCACCTCGTGCTGAAGCTGCTGCCACTAGTCATGGCCGAGACGATGAAATGCCATCAACGTCGTCTGCCAAGGCCAATGCCCAATGTCATAGTAGAGAGCATATAAAATCTAAAACACAAAAGTTCAGTAAAATGACCCAAAAATCAAAATTTAAAGCGTCTGAGGAGAAGCGTAAACTTGCCAATATGCCATTTACGACACGGAGTGGCAAGGAATGGCTGAGGCCCTGGCCTATGTTCATGGCTAGTGGCTCAGCTTCACATGAGGATGGAAGCACTCATCCTCTCGCTAGAAAAATGAAAAGACTTAAGCTGGCAAAAGCACAGCAAAGAACTGTGCGTTCTTCTAAATCACAAATCCCCAAGGAGAGTCCAATTGTGTCGGCTGCGATGCCTGACCTTCCCAACACTGGACGGGAAGAGGTGGCGCCTTCCACCATTTGCACGCCCCCTGCAAGTACTGGAAGGAGCACCCGCAGTCCAGTTTCTGATAGTCAAATTGAAGATGTCACTGTTGAAGTACACCAGGATGAGGATATGGGTGTTGCTGGCGCTGAGGAGGAAATTGACAAGGTGGATTCTGATGGTGAGGTGGTTTGTTTAAGTCAGGCACCCGGGGAGACACCTGTTGTCCGTGGTACGAATATGGCCATAGACATGCCTGGTTAAATTACAAAAAAAAAATCACCTCTTCGGTGTGGAATTATTTTAACACAAATGCGGACAACGGGTGTCAAGCCGTGTGTTGCCTTTGTCAAGCTGTAATAAGTAGGGGTAAGGACGTTAACCACCTCGGAACATCCTCCCTCATACGTCACCTGCAGCGCATTCATCATACGTCAGTGACAAGTTCAAAAACTTTGGATGACAGCGGAAGCAGACCACTAAATCCCTTCCTCTTGTAACTAAGCTCCTGCAAACCACACCACCAACTCCCTCAGTGTCAATTTCCTCCTTACACAGGAAAGCCAATAGTCCTGCAGGCCATGTCACTGTCAAGTCTGACGAGTCCTCTCCTGCCTGGGATTCCTCCGATGCATCCTTGAGTGTAACGCCTACTGCTGCTGGCACTGCTGTTGTTGCTGCTGGGAGTCGATCGTCATCCCAGAGGGGAAGTCGGAAGACCACTTGTACTACTTCCAGTAAGCAATTGACTGTCCAACAGTCCTTTGCGAGGAAGATGAAATATCACAGCAGTCATCCTGCTGCAAAGCGGATAACTCATGCCTTGGCAGCCTGGGTGGTGAGAAACATGTTTCCGTTATCCACCGTTAATTCACAGGCAACTACAGACTTGATTGAGGTACTGTGTCCCCGGTACCAAATACCATCTAGGTTCCATTTCTCTAGGCAGGCGATACCGAAAATGTACACAGACCTCAGAAAAAGAGTCACCAGTGTCCTAAAAAATGCAGTTGTACCCAATGTCCACTTAACCACGGACATGTGGACAAGTGGAGCAGGGCAGACTCAGGACTATATGACTGTGACAGCCCACTGGGTAGATGTATTGCCTCCCGCAGCAAGAACAGCAGCGGCGGCACCAGTAGCAGCATCTCGCAAACGCCAACTCGTTCCTAGGCAAGCTACGCTTTGTATCACCGCTTTCCAGAAGAGGCACACAGCTGAAAACCTCTTATGGAAACTGAGGAACATCATCGCAGAATGGCTTACCCCAAATGGACTCTCCTGGGGATTTGTGACATCGGACAATGCCAGCAATATTGTGCTTGCATTACATCTGGGCAAATTCCAGCACGTCCCATGTTTTGCACATACATTGAATTTGGTGGTGCAGAATTATTTAAAAAACGACAGGGGTGTGCAAGAGATGCTGTCGGTGGCCCGAAGTACTGCGGGCCACTTTCGGCATTCAGCCACCGCGTGCCGAACACTGGAGCACCAGCAAACAGTCCTGAACATGCCCTGCCATCATCTGAAGCAAGAGGTGGTAACGAGGTGGAATTCAACCCTCTATATGCTTCAGAGGATGGAGGAGCAGCAAAAGGCCATTCAAGCCTATACATCTGCCTACGATATAGGCAAAGGAGGGGGAATGCACCTGACTCAAGCGCAGTGGAGAATGATTTCAACGTTGTGCAAGGTTCTGCAACCCTTTGAACTTGCCACACGTGAAGTCAGTTCAGACACTGCCAGCCTGAGTCAGGTCATTCCCCTCATCAGGCTTTTGCAGAAGGAGCTGGAGACTTTGAAGGAGGAGCTAAAACAGAGCGATTCCGCTAGGCATGTAGGACTTGTGGATGGAGCCCTTAATTCGCTTAACCAGGATTCACGGGTGGTCAATCTGTTGAAATCAGAGCACTACATTTTGGCCACCGTGCTCGATCCTAGATTTAAAACCTACGTTGGATCTCTCTTTCCGGCAGACACAAGTCTGCAGAGGTCCAAAGACCTGCTGGTGAGAAAATTGTCAAGTCAAGCGGAACGTGACCCGTCAACAGCTCCTCCTTCACATTCTCCCGCAACTGGGGGTGCGGGGAAAAGGCTAAGAATTCCGAGCCCACCCGCTGGCGGTGATGCAGGGCAGTCTGGAGCGAGTGCTGACATCTGGTCCGGACTGAAGGACCTGCCAACGATTACTGGCATGTCATCTACTGTCACTGCATATGATTCTCTCACCATTGAAAGAATGGTGGAGGATTATATGAGTGACCGCATCCAAGTAGGCACGTCAGACAGTCCGTACATATACTGGCAGGAAAAAGAGGCAATTTGGAGGCCCTTGCAGAAACTGGCTTTATTTTACCTAAGTTGCCCACCCTCCAGTGTGTACTCCGAAAGAGTGTTTAGTGCAGCCGCTCACCTTGTCAGCAATCGGCGTACAAGGTTACTTCAAGAAAATGTGGAGAAGATGATGTTCATCAAAATGAATTATAATCAATTCCTCCGTGGAGACATTCACCAGCAATTGCCTCCAGAAAGTACACAGGGACCTGAGATGGTGGATTCCAGTGGGGACGAATTAATAATCTGTGAGGAGGGGGATGTACACAGTGAAAGGGGTGAGGAATCGGATGATGAGGAGGAGGTGGACATCTTGCCTCTGTAGAGCCAGTTTGTGCAAGGAGAGATTGATTGCTTCTTTTTTGGTGGGGGCCCAAACCAACCAGTCATTTCAATCACAGTTGTGTGGCAGACCCTGTCGCTGAAATGATGGGTTTGTTAAAGTGTGCATGTCCTGTTTATACAACATAAGGGTGGGTGGGAGGGCCCAAGGACAATTCCATCTTGCACCTCTTTTTTCTTTCATTTTTCTTTGCATCATGTGCTGTTTGGGGACTATTTTTTGAAGTGCCATCCTGTCTGACACTGCAGTGCCACTCCTAGATGGGCCAGGTGTTTGTGTCAGCCACTTGGGTCGCTTAGCTTAGTCATCCAGCGACCTCGGTGCAAATTTTAGGACTAAAAATAATATTGTGAGGTGTGAGGTGTTCAGAATAGACTGAAAATTAGTGGAAATTATGGTTATTGAGGTTAATAATACTATGGGATCAAAATGACCCCCAAATTCTATGATTTAAGCTTAAGCTGTTTTTGAGGGGTTTTTGTAAAAAAAACACCCTAATCCAAAATACACCCGAATCCGACAAAAAATTTTCAGGGAGGTTTTGCCAAAACGCGTCCGAATCCAAAACCAAAACACAAAACCCGAAAAATGTCCGGTGCACATCACTAGTTACCACCAACTGAAGCAAGAGGTGATAACAAGGTGGAATTCCATTCTTCATATTTCAGCAGATGGAGTAACAGCATAAGCCATCCACAGCTATACTACAAGTCATGAAATTGGGAGAGGATGGGGAATGTACAATAGTACAGTGGAGTAGAAAATACTTTCCATCTTGTGCAAGGTGCTGAAACCATTTGAAGTAGCCATCTGTGACGTGAGTTCAGACACTGCTAGCTTGAGTCAGGTTATTCCCCTAATTAACCTTTTGGAAAATCAGCTTGAGAAATTGAAGAAGATGAAACAAAGCAATTCCGCTAAGTTTGTTTGACTTGTAGTTCAAGTCCTTTATTTGCTTTAACAGGATCCAAGGGTTGGCAATATCTTGAAATCAGATCACTATATTTGGGTGATTGTGCATGATCCTAGGTTTACATCATATCTTTCTTTTCAATGGACCCAGACATTAAGAAATGCAAAGACCTCCTGGTAAGCAAGTTGGCAGCTCAAGTGACACATGGCACTATGACGTCTCTTCTGGCAACTGCTGCTACCAGGAAAAAAATAAGCTTTCCCAAAAGACCCAGTGGTAAAGCAGAGGAGTCATCACAACATTTTGACATCTGGTTGTGTCTAAAAGAATCGCACAAAATTAGTGACACCTCTATCATAACTATATTTAATACAGTCACCATCCAAAGAATGGTAGAAGGTTATTTTAATGACAGTGTACAAACAGGCAAAAAAGGCAACTTAAGTTTCCCTCTCTCCAGTGTATACTCAGAAAGAGTTTTCAGCACAGCCAGGGACCTTATCAGCAATCAGCGTAGAATGCTACCTCCTCAAATTGTGGAAAAGATTATGTTCATCAAAATGAACTATAAAATCCATGAGGAAGGCATTTACCAGCAATTACATGAAAGGATAGAGACTTCTGTAATGGTAGGTTCCAGCTGGGATAAATTGATATTGTGTTATATTGTGTGAAGATGATGTAAACACTGATGAGGGTGTGGATGAGGATGGTAATGACTATGACTTCTTGCCACTGCAGAGCTGTTAGCTTAGCTGCCTTAAGACCATTTGTATATTATTTTGTGGAGGCCCAAACAAACCAAGCACTTCATTCACAAAAGTGGCAGTCGCTGTCTCTGAAGGGCTTGGTTTATTAAACTGTGAATGTCCTTTTTAATACCCAACATAAGCGTGAATGGGAGGGCCCAAGGATAATTCCATCTTGCACCACTTTTCATTTCTGCCACTGCTGTGTGGCAATCTTGCATAGAAGTGCTAAAAACTGTCATGTTTTGACCGTTGCTCTGTCGCTTAGTAACCAGCCAATTCACTGCAGCCTTTGGCCTAAACTAGATGAAAACAATCTTGTGAGCTGTGAGGTGGTCAATATTGACTGGTAATTAACGTTATTAAGGTTAATAATACTGCAGGAAAAAACAAGGCCCAAATTTTGTGATTTTAGCTTTTTTGTAAATTTTTAAAACAAATACAAAGCCAAAACCAGTCACTGTGTTTTGGCAAAACAAAAACCAACAAAAATGGTGTGGCAAACATCTCTAGTATATACTGCTACACCTGTATTTATAAATGCACAGAGATTTGTGCTTCAATAGATGTAGCTATTTTGCTTAGGCTAGCATTGGTTGTAGAATGCTTCTGTTGACACCTCATTTGGAGATTTTTGTTTTGCCATGTTTGAGTGTTTATAAACCGAATTCCTGTTTGTTGACATAATGAAATCAATTCCCCCATCTCAAGCGTGGGATCCTTTGAGGGAGGATGAGTTGGAGGAGATGCTGTATAGAAATGAACATTTTATTGCTCACCAATTGTTTCTCTTCTCTCACTACAGAAAATGCATACAGATCTTCAGTGTCCACTGAATCAGCATAAAATGAAAGGTAAGTGCCACTGATAAATTATATATGTTAATATTTAATCCACATTTTTGCCCATATCAATAAAGCTGAATACCATTTTTTATGGTTACCAGTGTCCAGTTGTGAACATTGTTATATAGCTAATTTGTTAATTAGCATAACACAGGAATGGTATGACTATGTTATTAATCTTTGTTATATTATGTGTGTTGAAAATACTGCAGTAAGTCCTCTCAAAAGTTCTATGGCCATTAATAATACAAAACACTGTGGCAGATGTATTAAGCCTGGAAAAGGGATAAAGAAGTGATAAAGCATTAGTGGAAGGTGATAACGCACCAGCCAGTCAGCTCCTAACTGTCATTTTTCAAATCCGTAATGATTGGCTGGTACATTATCACCTTGCACTTATCACTGATTTATCACTTCTTTATCCCTTCTCCAGGCTTAATGCATCTACTGTGATATCTGTATCAAAAAAATGATGATAACAGATAATAAGGGCCAAATATTGGAATAGAATGTTTTAATATTAATATCCATAATCTGTAACCTGTTGATTCGGGTGTACAGATTTTTGCAAAGAAAATTCATTTTAGCAAAGGAAATAATTACATATAACCTTCAGACTGATGTCGTTATGTGACTATGTGATTTGAATGATTGTAACCATAGTTCTAAATATTCACTCTGTCAAAAATATACTTATCAGCAACATACTCCTGTGCAGTGGTGGTTGAAGATGTTTGACTTGTGCTTGCCAATGGGCCAGCAACATCATCCTATACGACAGTTGCTGACCATGTCTGAGTTTTGCTTGCTGATGGCCCTCCCACTGGGTAGGATGGCTTGTTAACAGATGTGATTGCATTTTGAAGGACCTGTTACAGAAGAGGACACCTGCTTATTATATTTACACGTTTTAAAGCATCTTCTAAACCAGCTTCAGTCTTCAGCAGTTCATGTTTTCAAGCATCTCCTATTCCAGCTTCAGTCTTCAGCAGTTCATGATTTCAAGCATCTGCTAATCCAGCTTCAGTCTTCGGCAGTTCACATTTTCAAGCATCTCTTAATCCAGCTTCAGTCCTCAGGAGTTTGTGTTTTCAAGCTTCACCTAATTCAGCTACAATTCTCAGTACTTCTTGTCTACAGGTTTCACTCATTCCAGTCCCAGTCTTCAACAGTCCGTCATTTCTTGCCACAGAACCCAGTCTTCTACAGCTTGTGCTTACAAGCTGTTATAATTGTGGTGTCTGCCCCTCTTCAGACAAGTTCTTCTCTGTTGGCAACATCTGAGTCCATTCAAGCCTCTAAGGATCTTGGTGGTCCATGAGATGGAACTACATCAGTCCTCCTCACTTCCATTACCTGAGGTTTCATCATTCCCAGCTTTCAGTACATTCTCTGTGAGTCCTCTCACAAGCGTGAGTGAGTCCTCTCACAAGCCTGACCTGACAATGAGAGGGGCCCTTCCCTTTACTTTCATAAATCCTCACAGTGGCACCTCATCCGCTCTTCACAACCCCTACTCACCTCGTCTCTCACCAAGTACCTAGCGCTTCCTTCCTTGAGTTTGCCAGTCATTTCCTCTTCCTGATTCAGGTCTACTCTGCTGCTCTGATGGCCTGGTACTGATTTGATTATCCAGTGGCTCCTGTGCTGGGATTTTCAATGCTGGTGGACCCTTGATTGACTCCTCCCCTTTGGCCTCTTCAGATTATTATCCTGTGGAGGGGGGGCAATGTGCCCTGTTAATATCCTGTGGTGGGGGCCAATGTGTTGTATTATTATCCTGTGCATTGGCAGAGAGCTTTATGTACTGTTATTATTCTGTGTTGTGGGCCATTGTGTTGTATTATTATCCTGTGGTGGGGGCCAAAGTACTGTGTTATTTTCCTGTGGGGGGACTATGTGCTGTATTAGTATCCTGTGGTGGGTGGTGAGGGATGTTGTGCTGTATTATTATCCTGTGGTGGGGGCCAATGTGCTGCATTATTATCATGTGTGTGTTAGGCGCCGGGATCCGCTCGTCGGTGCGGCCCGGCGCCTAGCAACCAGGGACGCCGTGCGCGTACAGCCGCCGGCTCCCTGGCAACGCTAGACGCCGGGCGCACGGAGCCGCACGGACCCTAGCAACGGGGACGCCACTGGCGGACCGCGTTCCCCGTTGCTGGGTCCATTTAAATTAATAGGGCACCTGTTCCCTGGCCGTGCAGCAAGGCAGCTGCACGGCATTTAATCCAATCAGCCTCTGAACAGCTGATTGGAGGACTCCCTGTTAAGTACACTTCCAGGGCTTCTCACAGACGCCGGTAATAGCTTCCTGCATGCTGTATCTGTTTGCTGAGAGTGTTTCCAGTCCTGCTGTACCCGGTCGTTCCTGTCCTCAGTTGTCCTGTACTCAGAAGTCGTCATCTGTTCCTGGAGTCCTGACTGAGCACCTTTAAACATCCAGTGGTGTTCGTGAGTCACGGCGTAGCCGTGTGTTGCGGCTTTGCCGCTTTAATACTTATTATTTATCATTTGTGTTCCGGAGCTTTTGCGGAGGATTCCACTCCCACAGATCCACTCTGGTATCCAGCGGTGCTGGGTAGGAGTAACGGACTAGTGGATTTTGGTTGTCCTTTTATCTGGCGGTTTTTCCGCGCATACTTCTGGTTTGGTTAGTTAGCTTGTTGCCCCTGGCCTGTTGTCAGTCAGAGGTCCTCTTGTCATCATCCTGCCTCGGATTTCCCTTTGTCTCTCACTAAGACCGGGGGGCACCGGAGTTGGGCAGACATAATCCGCCTTTCAAACGTGGCTGCCAGGGGCTCAAGAAACCATAGTCTCGCAAGGGATTTTCGATAGCACGGGTGAGACAATAGAGTTAGGGCGCCAGGGGCAACTAGTCTTTCTAGCTCCCGTAACGAGCATTCCCCTTCCAGTACTCTGGCCATTGTCATTAGATCTCCTCCGGTCAGGAGTACTGGAATCATAACATTATTACCGGCCATACCAAAACTTAAAATTAAACAGGGTTTGATTTTTTCCTTATTCAGTTTTGTAAGAGTTATCGGCCTCATGAATCCCACAGGTTTAGGGCCAAATCCTGGCCAGCTCCTAGTCAGCCAGATTCAAGAACTTACTCAGATGGTTCAGGATCTTTCCCTTCGGGTGAAGTCGCAGGAAGATCTTTTGCGAACTTCCCCGAGGGTAGTCCCTGAACCAAAAATGCACTTGCCTGACCGTTTTTCTGGTGATAGGAAGGAGTTTTTTAATTTTAAAGAATCCTGTAAACTTTATTTTCGTTTAAGACCGATCTCCTCAGGTACTGAATCTCAGCGGGTCGGAATTATTATTTCTTTACTCCAGGGGGATCCTCAGACCTGGGCTTTTAGTTTAAAAGCAGAGGATCCGGCATTGTTGTCAGTAGACGCCTTTTTGGGGTCTTTAGGGCTTTTGTATGATGACCCTGATAGAGAGGCATCCGCTGAGAGTCAGTTACGCGCTCTCAGACAGGGTAGAAATCCTGCAGAGGTTTATTGTACAGAATTTCGCCGTTGGTCGAACGACTGTGGCTGGAATGACCCAGCCCTGCGCAGTCAGTTTCGCCTCGGCTTATCTGAGTCTATAAAAGACAGTCTCCTTCAGTATCCCGCTCCTGAGACTCTCGATAAACTCATGGAGCTTTCTATTAAGATTGATCGTCGTCTCAGAGAGCGGAGGGCTGAAAAAGGAGCACCTGTCAGGTCTACTCCATGTGTATTTTCCATTCCTGAGGACATAGAGGAGCCCATGCAGATGGGTCTCTCCCGGCTGTCTCCAGAAGAAAGAGCCAGAAGGCAAAACTCTGGTCTTTGTTTGTACTGTGGGGGTAAGGGACATTTTGCCCGTAATTGTCCGAACAAGTCGGGAAACGCCTCGACCAAGTGAATTGTGAGGGGGTTCACTTTGGTCTGCAGCTTATCTCCTCGAATAACTCCCTTTTAGTCCCAGCTAAAGTTTCCTTTGGCAGCCTCAGTTCTTCGGTGTCGGCTTTTGTTGACAGTGGAGCTGCAGGGAACTTTATGGACTTAACGTGGGCCAAAGCCTTAGGTATTCCTCAGTTAGCCTTGGGTAGGTGTATCACCATGCATGGTTTAGATGGGAGTCCCTTGTCCAATGGGGTTATTTCCCTCCGTACACCCCCTATACTACTTACGGTAGGAGCTCTTCATTCCGAAAAGATCGAGTTTTTCCTTACCCATTGCCCAGCAGTTCCAGTGGTTCTGGGTCACCCTTGGCTGGCCTTTCATAATCCCATCATTGATTGGCAGTCGGGGGAGATTTCACAATGGGGTACCATCTGTAATAAGGAATGTATTACGTTTCCCGTCAGAATAGCTGCTGCCATTCCCGAACTCATTCCCGTGGAATACCAGGACTTTGTTGATGTGTTTTCCAAGGGCAATGCGGACATTCTGCCTCCCCATCGGCCTTATGATTGTGCTATTGAGCTAATTCCTGGTGCCACATTGCCAAAGGGAAGGTTATATGCATTATCCGGGCCAGAAACTGCGGCCATGAATGAGTATGTTAAGGAGAGCCTAGGGAAAGGATTTATCAGGCCATCTAAATCCCCTTTAAGTGCAGGCTTCTTCTTTGTGGAGAAAAAAGATGGATCACTCAGACCTTGCATTGACTTTAGAGCCCTGAATAAGATCTCAGTTAAAAATACTTACCCTCTGCCGCTGATTTCTGTCCTCTTTGATCAGCTGCGTTCGGCTGTGATTTTTTGCTAAAATTGACCTGAGGGGAGCGTATAACCTCATCCGAATCAAGTCGGGAGATGAGTGGAAGACGGCTTTCAGTACTCAGTCGGGTCACTACGAGTATCTGGTGATGCCGTTTGGCTTGTCTAACGCTCCGGCAGTTTTCCAGGATCTCATTAACGATGTGCTCCGTGATTTTCTAGGAAGATTCATGGTCGTTTACTTAGACGACATCCTGATCTATTCTGACTCAATTGAACAACATGTTACCCAGGTGCGTCAGGTTCTTCAAAAATTACGTGAAAATCACCTATATGCCAAGCTGGAGAAGTGTGAGTTTCATGTCACGGAGGTATCCTTTTTAGGGTACATTATTTCCCCTCGGGGATTCTGTATGGAACCTAAGAAGCTCCAAGCCATCCTTAGTTGGGCGCAACCCACCAACTTAAAAGCAATTCAGCGCTTTTTAGGGTTTGCGAATTATTATAGAAGATTTATTCATTCTTTTTCCGACCTGGTTGCTCCCATTGTGGCACTGACTAAGAAGGGAGCGGATCCTACCAACTGGTCACGTGAAGCTGAGTTATCCTTTCAGGCCTTGAAACAAGCTTTTGTCTCAGCTCCAGTCCTCAGACATCCCAACCCAGAATTGCCCTTCATTGTTGAGGTTGATGCCTCGGAGGTTGGAGTGGGGGCTATCCTATCTCAGAAGGATCCGGACTCTCTGGAACTACATCCTTGTGCCTTTATGTCCAGGAAATTCTCATCTGCTGAATCCAACTACGATGTTGGTAACCGGGAGTTACTGGCTATTAAATGGGCTTTCGAGGAGTGGAGGCATTGGCTTGAGGGAGCAACACATACCATTTCAGTATTGACTGACCACAAAAATCTTCAGTACATCGAGTCAGCTAAGCGGCTGAATGCCCGGAAGGCTCGTTGGGCTTTATTTTTTACTCGTTTCAAGTTTATTATCACTTTTAGGCCAGGTTCCAAGAATACCAAGGCGGATGCCCTGTCACGCAGTTTTCTTCCAGTTCATAATAACAGTCCTGTTACTCCCATACTTCCGTCTTCAGTCATTTGGGCAGGCCTCACACAAGATTTGTTTACCCAGTTAAAGCAGCTTCAACATCAAGCTCCTGGAAATACTCCTGCTGGTCGTCTTTACGTCCCTGAGTTTTTTAGAGCTACTGTTTTGACTGAGTTTCATGATAGCAAAGTTGCCGGGCATCCGCGGAACTCTAAGACTTTGGAATTAGTCTCCCGCTCAGTATGGTGGCCTGGTCTTTCTAAAGACATTAAGGAGTTTGTTTTTTCTTGTCAGGTCTGTGCACAGCATAAGGTTCCCCGTTCCTTGCCTATCGGGCAACTTATGCCCTTAAATGTTCCTCTCAGGCCATGGTCTCATATTTCCATGGATTTTGTGGTAGACCTCCCTCTGTCAGCCGGATTCCGAGTCATATGGGTGGTAGTGGACCGTTTTAGCAAGATGGCCCATTTCATTGCTCTTCCCCGACTGCCATCTGCCCAGGGATTGGTTGTTTTGTTTCTCCGCCATGTTTTCAGACTTCATGGGTTGCCCACTGATATTGTTTCTGATCGGGGTCCACAATTCATTGCACAATTCTGGAAGTCTTTTTGTGCCTCATTAAAGATGAAATTGTCTTTAACATCCGGCTATCATCCCCAATCCAACGGGCAGACCGAGCGAGTTAATCAATCATTAAAACAGTATTTGCGTTTGTACTCAGCCAAACTCCAGAATGATTGGTCCGAGTTTCTTCCTTTGGCGGAGTTTGCTTACAACAATTCTTGTCATTCCTCCACTAATGTGTCTCCATTCTTTTCAGTTTTTGGTTTTCACCCCAGAGCTAATTCTTTTTTCCAACATTCCTCTGTTTCCTCGCTAACCTTAACCTCTCATCTCAGAGTCATTTGGAAAAAAGTGCACCTTGCTCTCAGAAAAGCGGCATTTCGAGAGAAAAAGTTTTCTGACAGGCTCCGGCGTCCTTGCACTTTTAAGGTGGGAGACAGGGTATGGTTGTCGACTCGTAACATTAGACTTCGACAAACCTCAGCTAGATTGGGCCCCAAATTTATTGGACCATTTCATATTATTAAAAAAATCAATCCAGTTGCTTTCCGGTTACGTTTACCAAGAGCTCTCTGAATCGGAAATACATTCCATTGCTCCCTGTTGAAACCATACGTTTCTTCCAGTAGATTTCCTCGGAAGATCTCTCAGGGGAAATCACCAGTAGATGTACAGGGACATCAGGAGTTCTTGGTGGAGAAGGTTCTCGATTCCAAATTGTCCCGGGGTCGGCTTTATTTTCTGGTGCACTGGAAGGGCTATGGTCCAGAGGAAAGGTCTTGGGTCCTGGATAAGGATCTCCATGCCCCGAGGCTCAAGAGGGCATTTTTTCGGGAATTTCCTCGGAAACCTGGCTTTAGGGGTTCCTTGACCCCTCCTCAAGGGGGGGGTACTGTTAGGCGCCGGGGTCCGCTCGTCGGTGCGGCCCGGCGCCTAGCAACCAGGGACGCCGTGCGCGTACAGCCGCCGGCTCCCTGGCAACGCTAGACGCCAGGCGCACGGAGCCGCACGGACCCTAGCAACGGGGACGCCACTGGCGGACCGCGTTCCCAGTTGCTGGGTCCATTTAAATTAATAGGGCACCTGTTCCCTGGCCGTGCAGCAAGGCAGCTGCACGGCATTTAATCCAATCAGCCTCTGAACAGCTGATTGGAGGACTCCCTGTTAAGTACACTTCCAGGGCTTCTCACAGACGCCGGTAATAGCTTCCTGCATGCTGTATCTGTTTGCTGAGAGTGTTTCCAGTCCTGCTGTACCCGGTCGTTCCTGTCCTCAGTTGTCCTGTACTCGGAAGTCGTCATCTGTTCCTGGAGTCCTGACTGAGCACCTTTAAACATCCAGTGGTGTTCGTGAGTCACGGCGTAGCCGTGTGTTGTGGCTTGGCCGCTTTAATACTTATTATTTATCATTTGTGTTCCGGAGCTTTTGCGGAGGATTCCGCTCCCACAGATCCACTCTGGTATCCAGCGGTGCTGGGTAGGAGTAACGGACTAGTGGATTTTGGTTGTCCTTTTATCTGGCGGTTTTTCCGCGCATACTTCTGGTTTGGTTAGTTAGCTTGTTGCCCCTGGCCTGTTGTCAGTCAGAGGTCCTCTTGTCATCATCCTGCCTCGGATTTCCCTTTGTCTCTCACTAAGACCGGGGGGCACCGGAGTTGGGCAGACATAATCCGCCTTTCAAACGTGGCTGCCAGGGGCTCAAGAAACCATAGTCTCGCAAGGGATTTTCGATAGCACGGGTGAGACAATAGAGTTAGGGCGCCAGGGGCAACTAGTCTTTCTAGCTCCCGTAACGAGCATTCCCCTTCCAGTACTCTGGCCATTGTCATTAGATCTCCTCCGGTCAGGAGTACTGGAATCATAACAGTGTGTGGGAGGGAGGAGCTATATCCTGTGTTAATATCCTGTGGGGGTGCTATGTGCTGTATTATTATCCTGTGGTTGGGGCCAATGTGCCGTATTATTATCCTGTGGTGGGGCTTATGTGCTATATTTTTATCCTGTGGGGTGGCTATGTGCTGTGATATTGTCCTATGATGGGGGCCTATGAGCTGTGTTGTGCTGTATTATTTTCCCTTGGGGGCCTATAGGCCTATATGTTTAATTATTTTCCATTTGCGGCCTATCTGATTTATTATTTTCCTGTGATGTTTTCCTGGTGTTTTTTTTACTAAGGACACTGGGAGGGTAAAAGCAGCTCTAGTCATAGGTTGGGAAGGTCACAGTAGAATAACACTGGGAGGAGGGCAAGAGCATCTGTAGTCATGCATTGGGGAAGGTCACAGTAGGAGGGACACTGGGAACGTAAAGCTGGATACACACTTAACAACATGTACCTAGCTGAACCTATGGGCGACGGGACACTGCATCAGAAAGTGCATACACACTTGCTGATGCAGGGGATGACGCAGAGACATAGGGTGCCATGCTGTATTTTGCAGCATGGCATCACTAGAGATGTCTTCTGTATTCCCTGCAGCAGGGCCAGGCTCCAAAATGCAACAAATTCTGAAGCTTGGATGCGGTGGGTAACACATTACCCTGTAGAGGGATCCAATTGGTCTTGTGGTGCTTCTAGTTTTCTTTCGCCTTTGTAAATTTAACAGAAAGGCAGTATGTAATTTTATTTATATCATACATAAATGTGTTTGTTTTATTAAAAAAAAGTGAAATAACATCATTTGCTTTGTGTTTTCAAGCATAATGTAGTAAATAATGTAGTTGTGTGAAAGTGTTTTAGTTTACACATGATTAATTACCCACCCTGTTGGGGCTGCTGAGGTGGTGTATCGGAGCCATTCAAATTTATGCCGTGAACAAACTCTGGTGGGAGAATAAGAGGGAGACCACCAACTGTCCTCAATGAAGCCTTCCGTTCTTTACCCATTATCTGCCATTATCCCATTATCTGCTATTTATGTCGGAAAAATCTTTTTTATACAATGTGATTCTTACAGATGTTACTATATTACTCCATGATTCCCATTAAGGCAAACTTGGAGATTTTCTGCCTGGTTCCCAGGGCCGAATTTAAGGGTCAGGCCGCCCCAAGCACATTATTGGCCCACCACCACCCCTTCCTTACATCATTGCCCCCTTCATTTCGGGTTCCAGTCCGGATGCCTCGAGACCACCAAAACAGCCCCAACCTCATCCTACTACCAACTCCCGGACCACAATTTTCTGCCTATTGTCTTACCCCCATTATTTGCTAAATAAAAAAAATAAAAATAAAAATATATTTAAAAAAAAAGCTGTAATGACGGAAAGAAAAAGAATATTCTGGCCCTTATCAGCCAGATGTGCCGCACACCAGCAAGTACCACCCATAGGCACGTGCCTCACATGCCTAGTGGGAAATCCGATACTGCTGGTTCCCCAAAATGTATTCATAACAGGAGTAAATGAAAAACACAAGTGTAATATTTTCTTCATAAGAAAATCTAATGTGTCCACATTGAGTTTCCCCACCATATCCTCTCCTACCCTGCTATCTCCTTCGCCTCCTCACCATTAACTCTCCTCTCATACTCGCACAAAACATAGAACAAACAAACAAGAACAACAAATACAGAAAAAATACACCTACACTAACATTACCACTACACCCAAGCACACCACTGTCATGTCAGCCATACACAAAAAACACTGACAAGATTAAAAATAATATTTACACACAAGACAGAAGATTTAACAGACACCAAAAAAATACAGTAGACATCTCAGAATAAGACAGGACAAACTTACATCTCCACTCAACTGAAAACAAACTCCCCAAAACCTGCTCCAACCGCTCTCCTGTCTCCTCACTACAGCATATCAATGGTTTTTGGCACTTTTAAGTGGTTTATAGTAGAGATGAGCGGGTTCGGTTTCTTTGAATCCGAACCCGCACGAACTTCACTTTTTTTTCCACGGGTCCGAGCGACTCGGATAATTCCCGCCTTGCTCGGTTAACCCGAGCGCGCCCGAACGTCATCATGACGCTGTCGGATTCTCGCGAGGCTCGGATTCTATCGCGAGACTCGGATTCTATATAAGGAGCCGCGCGTCGCCGCCATTTTCACTCGTGCATTGAGATTGATAGGGAGAGGACGTGTCTGGCGTCCTCTCCATTAGAATAGAGATAGATAGATTAGATAGAGAGAGATTGTGCAGAGTCGCAGACAGAGTTAGTTTACCACAGTCAGTGACCAGTGCAGTTGCTAGTTAACTTTTATTTAATATAATATATCCGTTCACTTCTCTCTGCTATATCCGTTCTCTGCCTGAAAAAAAAAACGATACACAGCACAGTCACACAGTGTGACTCAGTCTGTGTGCACTCAGCTCAGCCCAGTGTGCTGCACAGTCATCAATGTATAAATTAAAAGCTTATAATTAATTGTGGGGGAGACTGGGGAGCACTGCAGGTTGTTAGCAGGAGCCAGGAGTACAATTATATTAATTAACAGTGCACACTTTTGCTGCAGGAGTGGTGACCAGTGCCTGACCACCAGTATAGTATTGTTGTATACTACTAATATCTCTTTAAATATCAACCAGTCTATATTAGCAGCAGACAGTACAGTGCGGTAGTTCACGGCTGTGGCTACCTCTGTGTCGGCACACGGCAGGCAGTCCGTCCGACCAGAATTGTATTATTTATTATTATATACCTACCACCTAACCGTGGTTTTTTTTTCATTCTTTATACCGTCATAGTGTCATCCTAATTGTTACGAGTATACTACTATCTCTTTATCAACCAGTGTACAGTGCGGTAGTTCACGGCTGTGGCTACCTCTGTGTCGGCACACGGCAGGCAGTCCGTCCGACCAGAATTGTATTATTTATTATTATATACCTACCACCTAACCGTGGTTTTTTTTTCATTCTTTATACCGTCATAGTGTCATCCTTATTGTTACGAGTATACTACTATCTCTTTATCAACCAGTGTACAGTGCGGTAGTTCACGGCTGTGGCTACCTCTGTGTCGGCACACGGCAGGCAGTCCGTCCGACCAGAATTGTATTATTTATTATTATATACCTACCACCTAACCGTGGTTTTTTTTTCATTCTTTATACCGTCATAGTGTCATCCTAATTGTTACGAGTATACTACTATCTCTTTATCAACCAGTGTACAGTGCGGTAGTTCACGGCTGTGGCTACCTCTGTGTCGGCACACGGCAGGCAGTCCGTCCGACCAGAATTGTATTATTTATTATTATATACCTACCACCTAACCGTGGTTTTTTTTTCATTCTTTATACCGTCATAGTGTCATCCTAATTGTTACGAGTATACTACTATCTCTTTATCAACCAGTGTACAGTGCGGTAGTTCACGGCTGTGGCTACCTCTGTGTCGGCAGTCGGCAGGCAGTCCGTCCATCCATAATTGTATTATTATTATAATATATACCACCTAACCGTGGTTTTTTTTTCATTCTTTATACCGTCATAGTGTCATACTAGTTGTTACGAGTATACTACTATCTCTTTATCAACCAGTGTACAGTGCGGTAGTTCACGGCTGTGGCTACCTCTGTGTCGGCAGTCGGCAGGCAGTCCGTCCATCCATAATTGTATTATTATTATAATATATACCACCTAACTGTGGTTTTTTTTGCATTCTTTATACCGTCGTCATAGTGTCATACTAGTTGTTACGAGTATACTACTATCTCTTTATCAACCAGTGTACAGTGCGGTAGTTCACGGCTGTGGCTACCTCTGTGTCGGCAGTCGGCAGGCAGTCCGTCCATCCATAATTGTATTATTATTATAATATATACCACCTAACCGTGGTTTTTTTTTTCATTCTTTATACCGTCGTCATAGTGTCATACTAGTTGTTACGAGTATACTACTATCTCTTTATCAACCAGTGTACAGTGCGGTAGTTCACGGCTGTGGCTACCTCTGTGTCGGCAGTCGGCAGGCAGTCCGTCCATCCATAATTGTATTATTATTATAATATATACCACCTAACCGTGGTTTTTTTTTCATTCTTTATACCGTCGTCATAGTGTCATACTAGTTGTTACGAGTATACTACTATCTCTTTATCAACCAGTGTACAGTGCGGTAGTTCACGGCTGTGGCTACCTCTGTGTCGGCAGTCGGCAGGCAGTCCGTCCATCCATAATTGTATTATTATTATAATATATACCACCTAACCGTGGTTTTTTTTTCATTCTTTATACCGTCGTCATAGTGTCATACTAGTTGTTACGAGTATACTACTATCTCTTTATCAACCAGTGTACAGTGCGGTAGTTCACGGCTGTGGCTACCTCTGTGTCGGCAGTCGGCAGGCAGTCCGTCCATCCATAATTGTATTATTATTATAATATATACCACCTAACCGTGGTTTTTTTTTCATTCTTTATACCGTCGTCATAGTGTCATACTAGTTGTTACGAGTATACTACTATCTCTTTATCAACCAGTGTACAGTGCGGTAGTTCACGGCTGTGGCTACCTCTGTGTCGGCAGTCGGCAGGCAGTCCGTCCATCCATAATTGTATTATTATTATAATATATACCACCTAACCGTGGTTTTTTTTTCATTCTTTATACCGTCGTCATAGTGTCATACTAGTTGTTACGAGTATACTACTATCTCTTTATCAACCAGTGTACAGTGCGGTAGTTCACGGCTGTGGCTACCTCTGTGTCGGCAGTCGGCAGGCAGTCCGTCCATCCATAATTGTATTATTATTATAATATATACCACCTAACCGTGGTTTTTTTATACCACCTAACCGTGGCAGTCCGTCCATAATTGTATACTAGTATCCAATCCATCCATCTCCATTGTTTACCTGAGGTGCCTTTTAGTTCTGCCTATAAAATATGGAGAACAAAAAAGTTGAGGTTCCAAAATTAGGGAAAGATCAAGATCCACTTCCACCTCGTGCTGAAGCTGCTGCCACTAGTCATGGCCGAGACGATGAAATGCCAGCAACGTCGTCTGCCAAGGCCGATGCCCAATGTCATAGTACAGAGCATGTCAAATCCAAAACACCAAATATCAGAAAAAAAAGGACTCCAAAACCTAAAATAAAATTGTCGGAGGAGAAGCGTAAACTTGCCAATATGCCATTTACCACACGGAGTGGCAAGGAACGGCTGAGGCCCTGGCCTATGTTCATGGCTAGTGGTTCAGCTTCACATGAGGATGGAAGCACTCAGCCTCTCGCTAGAAAACTGAAAAGACTCAAGCTGGCAAAAGCACCGCAAAGAACTGTGCGTTCTTTGAAATCCCAAATCCACAAGGAGAGTCCAATTGTGTCGTTTGCGATGCCTGACCTTCCCAACACTGGACGTGAAGAGCATGCGCCTTCCACTATTTGCATGCCCCCTGCAAGTGCTGGAAGGAGCACCCGCAGTCCAGTTCCTGATAGTCAGATTGAAGATGTCAGTGTTGAAGTACACCAGGATGAGGAGGATATGGGTGTTGCTGGCGCTGGGGAGGAAATTGACCAGGAGGATTCTGATGGTGAGGTGGTTTGTTTAAGTCAGGCACCCGGGGAGACACCTGTTGTCCGTGGGAGGAATATGGCCGTTGACATGCCAGGTGAAAATACCAAAAAAATCAGCTCTTCGGTGTGGAGGTATTTCACCAGAAATGCGGACAACAGGTGTCAAGCCGTGTGTTCCCTTTGTCAAGCTGTAATAAGTAGGGGTAAGGACGTTAGCCACCTCGGAACATCCTCCCTTATACGTCACCTGCAGCGCATTCATAATAAGTCAGTGACAAGTTCAAAAACTTTGGGTGACAGCGGAAGCAGTCCACTGACCAGTAAATCCCTTCCTCTTGTAACCAAGCTCACGCAAACCACCCCACCAACTCCCTCAGTGTCAATTTCCTCCTTCCCCAGGAATGCCAATAGTCCTGCAGGCCATGTCACTGGCAAGTCTGACGAGTCCTCTCCTGCCTGGGATTCCTCCGATGCATCCTTGCGTGTAACGCCTACTGCTGCTGGCGCTGCTGTTGTTGCCGCTGGGAGTCGATGGTCATCCCAGAGGGGAAGTCGTAAGCCCACTTGTACTACTTCCAGTAAGCAATTGACTGTTCAACAGTCCTTTGCGAGGAAGATGAAATATCACAGCAGTCATCCTACTGCAAAGCGGATAACTGAGTCCTTGACAACTATGTTGGTGTTAGACGTGCGTCCGGTATCCGCCGTTAGTTCACAGGGAACTAGACAATTTATTGAGGCAGTGTGCCCCCGTTACCAAATACCATCTAGGTTCCACTTCTCTAGGCAGGCGATACCGAGAATGTACACGGACGTCAGAAAAAGACTCACCAGTCTCCTAAAAAATGCAGTTGTACCCAATGTCCACTTAACCACGGACATGTGGACAAGTGGAGCAGGGCAGGGTCAGGACTATATGACTGTGACAGCCCACTGGGTAGATGTATGGACTCCCGCCGCAAGAACAGCAGCGGCGGCACCAGTAGCAGCATCTCGCAAACGCCAACTCTTTCCTAGGCAGGCTACGCTTTGTATCACCGCTTTCCAGAATACGCACACAGCTGAAAACCTCTTACGGCAACTGAGGAAGATCATCGCGGAATGGCTTACCCCAATTGGACTCTCCTGTGGATTTGTGGCATCGGACAATGCCAGCAATATTGTGTGTGCATTAAATATGGGCAAATTCCAGCACGTCCCATGTTTTGCACATACCTTGAATTTGGTGGTGCAGAATTTTTTAAAAAACGACAGGGGCGTGCAAGAGATGCTGTCGGTGGCCAGAAAAATTGCGGGACACTTTCGGCGTACAGGCACCACGTACAGAAGACTGGAGCACCACCAAAAACTACTGAACCTGCCCTGCCATCATCTGAAGCAAGAAGTGGTAACGAGGTGGAATTCAACCCTCTATATGCTTCAGAGGTTGGAGGAGCAGCAAAAGGCCATTCAAGCCTATACAATTGAGCACGATATAGGAGATGGAATGCACCTGTCTCAAGTGCAGTGGAGAATGATTTCAACGTTGTGCAAGGTTCTGATGCCCTTTGAACTTGCCACACGTGAAGTCAGTTCAGACACTGCCAGCCTGAGTCAGGTCATTCCCCTCATCAGGCTTTTGCAGAAGAAGCTGGAGGCATTGAAGAAGGAGCTAACACGGAGCGATTCCGCTAGGCATGTGGGACTTGTGGATGCAGCCCTTAATTCGCTTAACAAGGATTCACGGGTGGTCAATCTGTTGAAATCAGAGCACTACATTTTGGCCACCGTGCTCGATCCTAGATTTAAAGCCTACCTTGGATCTCTCTTTCCGGCAGACACAGGTCTGCTGGGGTTGAAAGACCTGCTGGTGACAAAATTGTCAAGTCAAGCGGAACGCGACCTGTCAACATCTCCTCCTTCACATTCTCCCGCAACTGGGGGTGCGAGGAAAAGGCTCAGAATTCCGAGCCCACCCGCTGGCGGTGATGCAGGGCAGTCTGGAGCGACTGCTGATGCTGACATCTGGTCCGGACTGAAGGACCTGCCAACGATTACGGACATGTCGTCTACTGTCACTGCATATGATTCTCTCAACATTGATAGAATGGTGGAGGATTATATGAGTGACCGCATCCAAGTAGGCACGTCACACAGTCCGTACTTATACTGGCAGGAAAAAGAGGCAATTTGGAGGCCCTTGCACAAACTGGCTTTATTCTACCTAAGTTGCCCTCCCACAAGTGTGTACTCCGAAAGAGTGTTTAGTGCCGCCGCTCACCTTGTCAGCAATCGGCGTACGAGGTTACATCCAGAAAATGTGGAGAAGATGATGTTCATTAAAATGAATTATAATCAATTCCTCCGCGGAGACATTGACCAGCAGCAATTGCCTCCACAAAGTACACAGGGAGCTGAGATGGTGGATTCCAGTGGGGACGAATTGATAATCTGTGAGGAGGGGGATGTACACGGTGATATATCGGAGGGTGAAGATGAGGTGGACATCTTGCCTCTGTAGAGCCAGTTTGTGCAAGGAGAGATTAATTGCTTCTTTTTTGGGGGGGGTCCAAACCAACCCGTCATATCAGTCACAGTCGTGTGGCAGACCCTGTCACTGAAATGATGGGTTGGTTAAAGTGTGCATGTCCTGTTTTGTTTATACAACATAAGGGTGGGTGGGAGGGCCCAAGGATAATTCCATCTTGCACCTCTTTTTTCTTTTCTTTTTCTTTGCATCATGTGCTGATTGGGGAGGGTTTTTTGGAAGGGACATCCTGCGTGACACTGCAGTGCCACTCCTAGATGGGCCCGGTGTTTGTGTCGGCCACTAGGGTCGCTAATCTTACTCACACAGCTACCTCATTGCGCCTCTTTTTTTCTTTGCGTCATGTGCTGTTTGGGGAGGGTTTTTTGGAAGGGACATCCTGCGTGACACTGCAGTGCCACTCCTAGATGGGCCCGGTGTTTGTGTCGGCCACTAGGGTCGCTAATCTTACTCACACAGTCAGCTACCTCATTGCGCCTCTTTTTTTCTTTGCGTCATGTGCTGTTTGGGGAGGGTTTTTTGGAAGGGCCATCCTGCGTGACACTGCAGTGCCACTCCTAGATGGGCCCGGTGTTTGTGTCGGCCACTAGGGTCGCTAATCTTACTCACACAGCTACCTCATTGCGCCTCTTTTTTTCTTTGCGTCATGTGCTGTTTGGGGAGGGTTTTTTGGAAGGGCCATCCTGCGTGACACTGCAGTGCCACTCCTAGATGGGCCCGGTGTTTGTGTCGGCCACTAGGGTCGCTAATCTTACTCACACAGCTACCTCATTGCGCCTCTTTTTTTCTTTGCGTCATGTGCTGTTTGGGGAGGGTTTTTTGGAAGGGACATCCTGCGTGACACTGCAGTGCCACTCCTAGATGGGCCCGGTGTTTGTGTCGGCCACTAGGGTCGCTTATCTTACTCACACAGCGACCTCGGTGCAAATTTTAGGACTAAAAATAATATTGTGAGGTGTGAGGTATTCAGAATAGACTGAAAATGAGTGTAAATTATGGTTTTTGAGGTTAATAATACTTTGGGATCAAAATGACCCCCAAATTCTATGATTTAAGCTGTTTTTTAGTGTTTTTGGAAAAAAACACCCGAATCCAAAACACACCCGAATCCGACAAAAATAATTCGGTGAGGTTTTGCCAAAACGCGTTCGAACCCAAAACACGGCCGCGGAACCGAACCCAAAACCAAAACACAAAACCCGAAAAATTTCAGGCGCTCATCTCTAGTTTATAGGGGGGTTGTGATGTTAGAAATGCATTTGTTATGTACAAACTAATAGAAAAGTACCAGTAAGTGTTTGTTGGTTTGTGGTAAGTTTCCGTTAGTTTTACATGTGCATTTGCTGTTGACTTCCATCAGAAACAAGTAAACTAACAGTGTTCTTTGACACAAAAATGGATTGGCAGTTCACAAATGACAGCCCAAACCAATAATAAATTCAGTATTTTGATAGAACAAGCCGCTTTTAATGGCCATCGTTTTGGAATTGAACCCACAATTATGATAAGTGAATATACCCTTAAGGTTAGCAAATACAATATAATTAGACTAAGCTTAAGTTATTATTGGCGTACCACAGAATCAGTAATGGTCTTCATTTTCAATTTGTTTATGAATGACTTTGTTGATATCCAAGAAATTGCAGTGTCCAAAAGTTTTTGATATTTGAAGCTATTAGGGTTATTAACATTTAATTTAAGAAAGTAATATTATTCATAAACATTTAAACAAATTGCATATTAGGCAATGAAGTAGCAGATGAGATTTAATGTGGGTCATGCCCAAAGACTGTGGAATCACTGTACAACTTAAACATTCAAATGTACAGGTGTATTATACTGTAATTCTGTGAAACTGTGATCCTGAATTCCCACAGAATAAACATGCTAAGAGCAGCAGGAGAAATGAATAAATAAGTATATATATATATATATATATATACAAATGGGAAGCAGCACAATTTAGAGTTGTATTACTATATACAAATATTAAGAACAGTATCTCAATATAGGCTCTCCCAAATTTTATATGCATACCAAAATTATGTTAATTAACAGCTCACCTGAGTTCTATTCTTGCAAGAACTTCTTTTCCTTGTGATTTTCTCAGGAAAAAAATATATATATATCACAGACACCATGTTGAATATTCTTTTATGATTCGGACTAAAGAAGAGCATCAGAGTGAGTTTTACTCAATCTTACCTGGACACCACTATGCAAACAAACACAGTGGTAGCTGCTCAATCACTCTGGCAATACTTATCGGGTGCATGAAAGTGGAGCTGTCACAGCAAACAGCAAACAGAAAGGGGGGTGGATTTCATGGAGTATAGGGACTGACGATAATCAGAGAAGCCGTGAAGGGTCTCGGCAGCTTATTATGTATTTGCAAATATATGTAACAAATATCTCTGAAATTCTATCACCATATAGTTTTCAAATATTGTTACAAGTATTAGTTGGTGTGCAGGGGAATAGCAGGGGAGTAAATGCACCCACATTTCTGTTTGCTGGACACTACTATATAAGCTTCTAAAGTAACTGCCATTCTGCTGATAAATACAGGGAAATAGCGGGCTTTCATTTATATTGAATATTGGAGAGAATTTTACATGTATTATGCGGATTCTGGAAGCTGTTTTCTCTACATTGAGTGGTGAGATCAAATACTGCTTCATATATTCTAGACAGGTAACATAGTGGAGAAAATGGGAACCGTTTTGATTTAATAGCTATTTATAAGTTCCTAAAAAATATGTATTTCTCCTTATATATTTGCATTTTTTATTATTAATTTTGAATGTCCACTTTAATTAGCTTAAATATTTGTATCTATGCATTTATTTATGTATATATGTATTTTTTTATTTATTTAGTTATTGATAGTAATTCTATATATGTGTATTAAAAAAATCAACTGTGGCAGAGTGACTAGGTTATCATTACATGATCAGTAACCTATAGGAGTATATAAGGACTGTTAGCACACTGGTGGCCAGATGAAATGAAGTCTGAGGTGACCGGATGTGCGGGTTCCCGGCCAAACTCTGATATTTTTTCTTAAAGCGGCAATCATTTACAAGGCATGGTTTTGCCTTGTACATGATTGCCACTTTAAAAAAATGTCTGAGTTCGGCTGGGAACCCGCACCTCCGGCCATCTCAGACTTCATTACATCCGGCCCTGGATGTTGCAGGTCTATTTCTGCATCCATCACTGTGCAGCCTTGCTTTGCTTCTTGAGGTGAGCTTACTATTTACTTGCATTATGAAAATCCTAGCTGGAGATGCACAAATTTGTTTCAAAATGGTTCTCAAACAAAACTGAACTAATGAATATATTGTTGTGTGGAAAAATAAGGTGCTTGCCCACCATTCTATCTCTCCAAACCAAAAGTAAAAACACATTACAAATTATATGAACTGCTCCACTCAATGCAATACGAGAAGAATCATTAACCAGGACTTTCCTTATCCGCTTATTCAATCCTGAGTGGTTGTCCCATGCTAGACATGATGTGGCTGGTGGGCAAAATATGTTTAAAAACAAAATGATGACCGGTGAATAGTGACAAGTTTTTTGTTGTTGCAACTTTTTCGATTTAACAAACTGAGAAGCGTTTTTCTTTTTTCAAACATCATCTTTATTTTTGCATGCTGCAGATTGCTAAATGTACACAGCACAATGCAGAGACCTCAGACACAGCTATCATGCACACAGAGTTTATAATTAATTGTGTTGCACTTCATACATAAAAAGATAAAGTGACTTATTAAGGTCACAGCTCTAAAATGCAGACAGAGGCTCTAGAAGGTTCTGTGGGATTATTGTTATACTGTCAGATAACCTTTGCGCCGACACTTTCAAAAGGCCCCTCTAGACTTACTGAAAATAATCACTTTCTACACAAGGGGTTTTGTGAGTTCTTATCATATTATTGAAAATGTGAACTCTTTCCTGCATTCCTTAATTTATTTTACAGTTTGCCCTTTATTAGTTTTGGAATTAATTAGACAACCATTTATTATGCAATCCATTATAGCTTTGCCCCATACTGATAATTTTCCTGAAACTAAACTGAATCAATATAGGTTATAATATCAATTTTATGATTCCCTTTACACTTTGATATGCATTACATATGCAGCTAGTAATAAAGTGAATCATTATGAAAGCTGGAAGTGCAATGCTATTAGGAGAAACCGTAAACCACTGGAGGTGGCTATTGTGTGACCTAAACCAAATTCGGCTATCACTTTTCTTGCAACAAACTAAATGCAAAATGTATCACTAATCCTTATAAAGTGATAGGATTTATTCTCATGAAAATCGGCTTAGACCACAAAAAAATGACTGCCTGCATTATTTACACTTTGGGGGAGATGTATCAAACGTTGGACAGAGATAAAGTACCAAGCAAACAGCTCCTAAATAGAGATGAGCAGGCTTAGTTCTCTGAGAAGGGAAAAGACAGTTAATACATATTTTGTTGTGGTAACTTTCTGCGTGCATAAATAGATCAAAAAACCCTTTTAAGTATTTCCCTATACTCCTTATGAATGACAATAGAACAAAAAAATTAAGGAGGCAATGGTATCCACTGGCGCTCAGTAGATGATAAATAACATATGATATAAATATATCCCTTAGTCAAATGTAGACAGCAAATCTCTCCTACACAAAAGATATATTTTGAGTGCCAGTGCATACCATTTAGAGATGACCGGGTTCGGTTCCCTGGGAACTGAACCCCCCCCCCCCCCCCGAACTTTTAGATCGAACCCCAGCTCGGATTTTGCAGCTCGCCTCGATTACATCATCGAGGCAAAATGTCATCATCCTGCTGTTGGATTCTTGCGGGTTTTGGGTTCTATATAAGTCCTCGTTTCTTAGTTAGTTAATCAAACAAACAAACAATTAAATTAACTAAGGAGACTAACTAGGAGAGAAAAAGGCCATAAAAGAAGAAAATAATTTTTGATCATTTATGCCGTCCCCATTGCCTCTACTGATTAAAATTTTCGGAACCAAACAATTGAATTATCTTACAAATTAATCTTTCCTTCCTTTACATGCCTTACACTCAGGCCCGACGCTACCCACTCAGCAAAAGGATGCAGAGCAGGCAGGTGCCAGGCTGGAGAGGCACTCTCCCTGCTCTGCATCCCCGCCCCTGCACCTAACCTCTCTACTGCTGCCGGCTGCTGTGCCTGTCACTGTATGACATGCAGCGGCGCCGGCAGCTTAAAGCCTCCTCTCCCCCTCCTGTGACAGTGGCAGTGACTGAACAGTCGAAAAGGGGGTGGAGCTACACGGGACCAGTAGAGTGCACAGTGCAGTGCCACAGAGGAGGACATGCTGCTACAGATTCAGCCAGCCAGGGAGAGTAAATGAGAAAATGTATGTGTGTGTGTGTGTACGTGTGTATGTATGTGTGTTTAGTTATGTATGTGCATGCGCTGGGAGGAATGTGAATAAACTGCACTTCTGTTGGCGTTAGCTGCGCTACTACTGGGGCATTATCTGTAAGTTACGTTATTACTGGTGTTTTATGTGTAAGCTGCACTACTACTGGGGGCATTATGTGTAAGCTGCGCTACTACTGGCGTGTTACATGTAAGTGGCACTACTACTGGAGTGTTACATGTGAGCGGCACTACTACTGGGGCGTTATGTGTAAGCGGCACTACTACTGGGAACGCTATGTCTAAGCGGTGCTACTACTGGGTTTGTTATGTGTAAGAGGTGCTACTTTTGGGGCATTACGTGTAAGTGGCGCTACTACTCGGAGCGTTACATGTAAGCTGCTATCTTACTGGGGGCATTCCGTGTAAGCTGCGCTACTACTGGGGGCATTACGTGTAAGCTGCGCTACTACTGGCATGTTACATGTAAGTGGCGCTACTACTGGAGCATTACATGTGAGCGGAATTACTACTGGGGCATTATGTGTAAGCAGCACTACTACTAGGTTCGCTATGTCTAAGCGGCGCTACTACTGGTTCGTTATGTGTAAGAGGTGCTACTATTGGAGCATTACGTGTAAGTGGCGCTACTACTCGGGGCGTTACTTGTAAGCTGCTGTCTTACTGGGGGCATTCCATGTAAGCTGTGCTACTACTGGGGGCATTATGTGTAAGCTGAGCTACTACTGGGGCATTATGTGTAAGCTGCGCTACTACTGGGTTTATTATGTGTAAGCAGCGCTACTACTGGGGTCATTATGTGTAAACAGCGCTACTACTGGGGTTGTTATGTGTAAGCGGTGCTACTACTGGGGCGTTATGTGTAAGCTGTGCTACAACTGGGGTGTTATGTGTAAGCAGAACCACTACTGGGGGGCATTTTAAATGGGGGTACTAATATATGTCCACACCCCTTTCTTGTGAGACAACACCCCCTTTTCAATGTGCGCTGTCCCTTTGTTAAGTATGGGAGGGCGCAAATTTATAGTTTGCAGGGTGCGCCGAACACCCTAGCACCGGCCCTGCTTCCACTCCTTATATACTCCACCTCCCTTGGGCCTCTAATCTAATTAATTATCAATGACACATTCTTTGTTACTTTATATAGGGTCATATAGTTTATTAACCAACCATCCTGTCTGCCACTGCCATGCCACTGTGTTTGATAGATGTGCCATGTTTAAATTTGAACTGCCATATGTGTGTGCCGCCCATTGCAGTTACTCAGCTTAGTCACTCAGTTAGCTCAGTGCAACCTTTTGGTCTAAATTAGATAAAAACAATATTACGAGCTGTGAGATGGTCAAAATTGACTGCAAATAACTGAAAATTAATGTTATTCAGATTAATAGTACCGTAGGAACAAAAACAAGCCCAAATTATGTGATTTAGACTGTTTTATAAATTTTTGAAAAAAATACAGATCCAAAATCAAAATGAAAAAAAAAAAAAAAAAAACGCCATCAGGGAACCTTTGTCAAAACCAAAATCTGATGACAAATTAGAACCAAACCAAAACCAAAACGGGTGTAGGCGCACCTCTCTACTCCTGTCAATTCTCAAACACAGCCTGTTAAATTACAGAAATTGATTGGTAAATACTGTACTTTCCACTTTATCTCTCTCCAAACTTTGATTAACATACCCCTTTACTTGATTATTATAAAAAGCTCCTAGCTGTGGCAATAATAAATAAAATGTTAATATTTGACAAACAAATCATGTTGCGTTATATAGCAAGAAAAGGATTACTGTGTTTAAAACCACTTAACTGGCATGGTCAGATCTCATGCGACTGAGCCGTCTCACCCTGTCCCCCCGTTTTTGATGAGGAGATCCATTCTGCAGATGTGCATAATATAATGTTTAAATATTTCGAAAAATACTTTTGAAACTTTATTAAATAAAATAAATTTTTAAAAACAATGTTATTAACAGTTTTGAAGGAAAAAAAATCATCAGTTAAGTGCTTAAGTTCAAAAGTCTGTTTATTATCTTGTCAAAGAGGAGCACTCAAGCATAGTTTATGGGCTAACTGAATGGCCAACATTTTGGTAAAAGAAACTGCTTAGTATTCAAGACTTCTGTTCAATCAAAGATTGGTATATATTAACAGTAAAAATCACAGCTGATCAAAATAATAATCATATACATACATGACAGGGAAGACATTTGAGTAAATTTATCTGGAAACCTTGCTTGGTGAAATATGTCAAATGCAGCTACTACTAGCAGCAGGGGTGGCCTAGACATATCAAAACTTCATTGTCCATTAAAATAACTCATATTTAATAAAAATGTAATCAGATTGTAGTCACCGACACATAGATCCCATTTAAATGTTTCTTCTATATTCAGAAAGAAAACTGTAGTGTATTTCAAAATCATAAATAGATAGAAGTTTTAAGCCCAGGCCATAAACCTGTCAAATCCTGATTGATCAGACTGAGGGACAATCTTCTCATATGTCATAGATGAAGGTCATTTGGACAAAGAAAATGGATTACAAAGTAATGAAATTATATTGCAGATTTCAGTTTTTAGAGAGTAGAATACTACTAAAAAATTGTATGGTCTCTTTAGCTGTTCCCTAGGTCACACATTACGCCAATAATTGATTCAGTTCTGCAGTTGCTGTGTTTCTATTTCATTCTTAAGAAAAACTTTAGTATTTTTGTTTCTCTGTGTCTTGTCATAACTATATTAGCAATAAGAATTGTGAATACTTTTTTGTTATATTAAATCATAATTAATACATTACTGTATTTGTATTACAGAATTGTTTGGTTTATAGTAAGTAGCTTTGATAAATTGGGTTTTGATCAAGCAGGAAGCAGCTGACTACTGAAGAGTAATAGCTCTTAAACTAAATGTTAGTAGAGGCAATTTTTATTTTTAACCACTTAAATGACTTATTTTTATTTAAAAAAAAACACGATTTTTTTTAATTCAATTAAGCTTAGAACATATATATTTATTTGAAATATGCATTCCCTCCAGTAGATCCATACTATCACAATCCCCCACTCACCATTGTCCATAGGCCTGACTGTGTTAGCAACTCCCTGTGTGTCATTATATATGTGTAATATAGTGTAATAACCACTTCTCCCCTGGGTCACTAAAACTTTTGGGGGAGCATCACCACCTCCTTAAACTCCATCCAATGGTAAATTATCAACCTCAGTTCATTATATCCCCTCCCCCCCAACATAGAATTTCCCCTGCCTAATGCAGAGTGCAGTGGATAGTAGGTAAGAGAAAGCTGATCATCAGTCCTCTCCTGCAGCAGCAGAACTTTGCGCTTGCAGAGATCAGTCTAACAGTGCTCCAGGGGGAGTTTAGTTCTTTTCCTTGCACTCTTAGGGCAGTATTCATGAAGCAGTGAAAAGTGTGGAGAAGTTACATAGTTACATACAGTAGTTGTTGAGGTTTTTATATTAATTAAATTCTGTATCCTTGGATATTTTTTTTCGCTAGGAATTTATCTAATCCATTTTTAAACTTATTGAGTCCACCATTTCTACCTTCTCTGGCAGATAATTCCAAATCCTTACTTCTCTTACTGTGAAGAACCTTTTTCTCCATTGTGTATGGAATTTTTTTTCTACTATCCTTAGGGGATGTCCTCGTGTCCTATGTAGTGTTTTTTTTTATAAACAAATCATTTGATAAATCCTTGTATTGTCCCTTAATGTATTTAAAAATATTAATAATGTCTCCTCTCAGCCGCCTCTTTTCCAGTGTAAACATATCTAAGCTTTTAAGTCTTTCCTCATAATCCAGTGCCTCTAACCCCTTAACCAGTTTAGTGGCTTGCCTCTGAACCTTTTCAAGTTCCAAGATATCTTTTTTTATAGTGAGGTGCCCAGAACTGTACACAATATTCCAGATGTGGCAGCACCAATGATTTATACAGTGGCAAGATTACACTCTCTCTCCAAGTGAGCCAGTGGAATTAGAATCAGAATTAGTTTATTGACAAGTATAACAGTACATAATACACAAGGAATTTGTTTCCAATAACCACAGCTCTCAGACAAAATATGACACATGACATAACATAGAGAAGAGAAGCATGACGGATACTTGAGTACATGTTATGTGTACGAACATGAAATGGACTAGGTGATTGTCGAACTAACCAAGATAATTGCTTGTGGAAAGAAACTGTTCCTGTGTCTAGTAGTTCCAGGGGCAGATTGGGATGGAAAACCAGCCCAGAAAATTTCTGGAAGCAGACCTAATGGAGGCAGGGTCTCTTAAGGGGGTGGGGTCTGTTGAGGCGGGTGGGTAACTCCCTCCTCATAGAGCCTGACACGGCCTTCCTTGCGTCTTTTGCTGCAGTTGGGTCTGCGATTTCATGCTAAGGCTACTACATAGCCTTCCCTGGTGTACAGCTGTGTATCTAAATGTGCAAGGACAGAGACACCAACTGTCAGTGTCTACAGATGCTGCATTACATCTCAGCCACACCATCTGCTAGGTGCAGATGATCCATGTGAGTACTCCAATGTGAGTGATTCATCATTTCTCTACATAGCCACTTTCAGCTACATGTCTGCAAAATTCAATGCTTCATCAGAGTATGATTAGCCAACCCCCTGTAACAACACAGGAGTGTCCAACACATTTCTAATGCACTTCTTTGTGCGTGTGTATGTACTGCACTCCATACGACTATCATCAGAATTTATCTGCAGCGCAACTCAGACGAAAAAGACCCTCTCCTGCGTCCCACATCAACCCTGGTCAGACTAAGATCAGGCCCATAATGCTGTATATTTAAATAATATCGTATTTAAATAATGTCATTCCCCTTCTATCTGCTAACGTGCTGCAGCATATTATGGTATATCATGTACTGTAAATAAAGAAACAACATTGGTTCCCCTTCCCCCCATTTTTACTACAAAGATGTGTATGCACTTGCTGAATGCTGTTTCCTGTCGGCGCCGATGTTGGTCTTACTTAGTCTTACTAAATTCCTTAGGCTCCTTCACAGTGGCAGCTGCGCAGACTAACTTGTGCCTCCGCCGCTGCTCCTACTCTATTTTTTTGTTACATTCTCTCACCTTTACCTTTTTTACTCTTTCTTTTTTTCCCATTAGTTATGCCCTACAGTAATTTTCTCTTGTTCCACTTATTATATACTCACTCCTTTATTTTTTCACATTTACAGTATATTATTCTCATTATCTTTACTCTTCACGCTTTACTTTTTCCACTTCTCTCGTTATTTTTCGTTTCCATCAGATTTTTTCTTTTTACGCTCTCAAACCACATACTTATACTATTTCACACCGCACGCAGGTCCCAGTCCCTCCTCCATATCACACCGCACGCAGGTCCACGTCGCTCCTCCATATCACACTGCACGCAGGTCCCTCTTCCTCCTTCATATCACACCGCACGCAGGTCCCCATCCCTCCATATCACACCGTATGCAGGTCCCCATTCCTCCTCCATATCACACTGCACGCAGGTCCCCATTCCTCCTCCATATCACACTGCACGCAGGTCCCTGACCCTACATATCACACTGCACGCAGGGGTTCCTCCTTCATATCACACCTCATGCAGGGGTCCCCATCCCTCCATATCACATCGCATGCAGGTCCCCATCCCTCCATATCACACCGCACGCAGCTCCATGTCTCTCCATATCACACTGCATGCAGGTCCCCATTTCTCCATTTCACACCACACGCCGGTCCCCATTCCTCCTCCATATCACACTGCACGCAGGTCCCCGTTCCTCTTCCATATCACACTGCACGCAGGTCCCTGTCCCTCCATATCACACCGCACACAGGTCACCGTCCCTCCATATCACACCGCACACAGGTCCTCATCCCTCCATATCACATTGCACGCAGATCCCCGTCCCTCCATATCACACCGCACACAGGTCACTGTCCCTCCATATCACACCGCACACAGGTACTCATCCCTCCATATCACACTGCATGCAGGTCCCCATTTCTCCATTTCACACCACACGCCGGTCCCCATTCCTCCTCCATATCACACTGCACGCAGGTCCCTGCCCCTATATATCACACTGCACGCAGGTCACTGTTCCTCCTTCATATCACACCTCACGCAGGGGTCCCCATCCCTCCATATCACATCGCATGCAGGTCTCCATCCCTCCATATCACACCGCACGCAGGTCCCCGTCCCTCCATATCACACCACACACAGGTCCTCATCCCTCCATATCACACTGCACGCAGGTCCCCGTCCCTCCATATAACACTGCACACAGGTCCCCATCCCTCCATATCATACTGCATGCATGCCCCCGTCCATCCATATAACACAGCATGCAGGTCCCCATACCTCCATATCACACTGCACGTAGGTCCCCGTCTCTCCATATCACACCGCACGCCCTTTGAAGCTTCACCTTTCCCTTTAGTCCATTTATTCTCATTTCTTAGGCTAAGGCCACACATAAGGACAAGCGGGTTCTGCTGAGCGGGACCCACTTGGCTGGGATGGGGGAGGGGGGTTTTGTGTGCGCACGGATCCTGTTCTACGGGATGCCGCAGAACAGGATCTGGTCAGTGACACGCAGGATTTCATAGAACACATTGAGATGTATGTGTTCACATTGAAATCCCATTGTCCTGCCGTCTGGCCCAACCACAGCATTCTGCGGTCAGACCTGCCAGTGGCGGGACTGCCGCACATGTGTGGGCGCATGCATAGGCACCCATGTGCACTCTCCTTCCGGCCAAGCGGGTCCCGCTAGATGTGTGGCCATAGCCTTAAGTCTTCCTTTTTTTCTCTATCATATTTCAACTTTTCCATTCTTATTTCTCACAAAACATAGGTGGTCATTCCGAGTTGTTCGCTCGCTGCCGATTTTCGCAGTGCAGCGATCAAGTGAAAAAATGGCGAAAATGCGCATGCGCATGGTACACAGCGTGCATGCGCTAAGTACTCTCACACAAAACTTTGTAGATTTACTCAAGCTCAAGCGACGTTTTTTCATCGCTCGAGTGATCGTAGTGTGATTGACAGGAAGTGGGTGTTTCTGGGCGGAAACTGCCCGTTTTCAGGGAGTGTGCTAAAAAACGCAGGCGTGCCAGGTAAAAACGCAGGAGTGGCTGGAGAAATGGAGGAGTGGCTGGCCGAATGCAGGGCGTGTTTGTGACGTCAAACCAGGAACTAAACGGACTGAGGTGATCGCAGTCTAAGAGTAGGTCTGGAGCTACTCAGAAACTGCAGCAAATTATTTAGTAGCAGTTCTGCTAATCTTTCGTTCGCTATTCTGCTAAGCTAATATACACTCACAGAGGGCAGCGTGTGCACTGCTGCTAAAAGCAGCTAGCGAGCGAACAACTCGGAATGAGGGCCATACTGTAAATGTTGTTTCTAATCTCTCACATAGAGCTTCTTACTCAATTTTTCTCTCTCAATCACCTACTTTTCTATGCTGTCTCAGCCTTACCTTTTCTTTCACTTAATTCATTCTAGACCCACATTCCTCTCTTTACTCTTCCTCATACCTTACTGTACTGCATGTTTCTTGCACTGTCTTACTCTTATTTCTCTATTACAGTACCTCAGGCTCTCTTCCTGCCTCTGTAGCCTTTTCATTCACATCATGCAGCAGTGCCGAGTGCAGGCCCTGCTCCTTGCACAATGTCATGCAGGGGACGGGGCTTGTCATTCAAGGAAGTGCTGCTCATGCTGAGCTGCAGTGGGCTGTTCCAAACGCTGTCCAATCAGAGCTATACTCTGATCGTAGCACCGGTCCGTAGGAAGGGGAAGACAGCCCTCTGAGGAGGTAGTGGACCGGCCAACCAGGATATGGCATGGTCTCCCGGCCTCCTAATCCACCCCTGAGCAGTTCTCACCAGGTGCAAGCTGTACCGTCTGCCAGACAGCAGCCATCGGAACAGGAAGTTAGCGGGGGTGGGAATGGTCGTCAATGATACTTTTCGCCCGCTTTGTGACCCTCAATTGCCGGGAGATTTCATCGAGGTGCATAGAACAGATTGAATAATTGCTGAGTAAAAGAGGATCAGAAGTTCCTGCAATAGTTTGAACTTCCTAAGTTGGCATAAGAAGTACAACTTCTGCTGGGCTTTTCCAACAATGCCATCAATGTTAGACTTCTACCTCAGATCCTTGGTGAACGTGGAGCCTTGAAATCTGAGGGATTCTACCACTATTACCGCACTGTCAGCAATTGTTAGTGGGGAGAGTGTAGGGGGGTGCTTCCTGAAATCAACAATCATCTCAACCGTTTTTGATTAATTTAGCTGTAGATTGTTTGTGCCGTACCAGGTGACTAGCCTCTCAACCTCCTTGCTGTAAGCAGACTCCTCCCCATCTGTAATGAGACCAATTAGCGTGGTGTCGCCGCAAATTTAAGGCGTTTCACGGATGTGTCTTCAGAAGAGCAGTCATTGGTATAAAGAGAGAAGAGGAAGGGAGAAGAAACACACCTCTGGGGTGCACCAGTACTAGGTGTCCTAACCCCAGATATTAATTTCCTCATCCTGACTCGCTGCTCCCTATGCGTTAAGAAGTTCACCACCCAGGAGCATAGCATTTCAGGGACACCTAAGCCATGCATTTTTGATTGCAGCAGACTAGGAATCATAGTATTGAATGCAGAGCTCAAGTCCACGAACTGGACCCTCGCATAGCCTCCTTGCAAATCCAAGTGCTGCAAGATGAAGTGCAGACCCAGATTCACTGCTTCCTCCGCCGATCTATTAAACCTGTAGGTGAACTGCAGGGGATCTAGGAGGGAACCTACCGTGAACTTAAAATGAGTCAGAACTAGACGCTCAGTCATCTTCATCACCACCGATGTTAGTGTTACTGGCCGGTAATTGTTGAGGTTACTGGAAGAGGAAGGTTTCTTCGGCACTGGAATGATAAGCGAGTGCTTGAAGCAAACTGGGACCACACTAGTTCCGAGCGACTTGTTGAAGATGGTCATGAAGACTGGTGCCAGCTGTTCAGCACATGTTTTTAGGGTGGATGGAGATACGTCGTCTGGCCCTGGTGCCTTCCTTGGCTTCAGTCTCCAGAATAGCTTAGTTACCTCCACAACCTCCGCATGAAGAGTAGGCAAGGTGCCCTGGGAGCGAGAGAGAATTCCTGCCATAGCAGCCACCACTTCAGCAGAATAAGGCGAGGTACTCAAAATTGCAGTAGAAATTATTCAGGTCCTCTGCCAGCTTTTGGCTAGAGTCAGTGCAATCGGTGACAGCTTTCAGGCCCTTCCACATCGACTGAGGGTCATTCGCATAGAAATTTTACACAAGCATGTCAGTATAGCGTTTTTTCACTGCCCTGATCTGTCTAGATAAGGTATTCCTAGCCTGTCTATACCTGATTTTGTCCCCACTCCTATGTGCCTCCTCCTTGGCAAGGCGTAGCTGCCTTAGGTTAGCGGAAAACCAAGGCTTGTTGTTTGCATAGATGCGGACAGATCTTGACGGGCACCCATAAGTCCTCATAGAAATTAACATACGACATGACAGTGTCAGCAAGATCATTAAGTTAATTTGCAGCAGTCTCAAAAACATTCCAGTCAGTGCATTCAAAGCATGCCTGCAGTTTCAGTTCGGCTTAGCTGGACCACCTCCTCACTGACTTGACAACTGGCTTTGCGGATCTCACTCAGTGTTTATAGGTGGGGAGCAAGTGGACCAGGCAGTGATCAGAAAGCCCAAGAGCCGCCCGGGAGACAGAGTGATAGGTGTCCTTTATGTTAGTGTAGCAATGGTCCAAGATATTGCCACCTCGCGTGGGACGTTTTACATACTTGCGGTATTTTGGCAGCTCCTTAGTCAAGTTAGTCTTGTTGAAGTCTCCCAGAATGATGAGCAGAGAGTCAGGGTATTTGCACTCCGTATAATTTATGCATAAAGAAAGATGTTGCAGCGCTGTACTAACACAAGCCTGTGGAGGGATATATACCCCGACCAAGATGAATGATGCAAACCCTCAAGGGGAGTAGAAGGGTTTAATACAAAAGGTTTCCAAGTGCGGGCTGCAGGATTTCTGCAGGACCACAGTGTCGGCACAACAGCCATTGTTGTTGTAGAAGCAAATACTCGCTTTTTGACTTCCCCGACAGCTCCTCTGCCCGCCCTATACATGCAAAAGCCTGGCAAGGACAAGGACGCTCACTGAGCAAGGTTTCTGTGAGTCACAGGGCAGCCGAACCAGCAATTCCAGCCCTGGCGCTCTCTACAAGCATCTGCAGCTCATCCATTTTATTGGTTAGGGAGCATACGTTGGCCTGAACCACCGCAGGGAGAGCTGGTCTAAACCCCCTCCTTCTCCACTTAACCAGGGCCCCTGCACGCGTGCCTCTGTGGTGCTTCCACTCCGGGACCCCCATAGCATCTACTCCAGTCTGTCCGAACTGATCTCCTGGTGGCCTCCCCAGATCCTTCTGAGATGGCCACTGCCATCTCCAGGCCAGAGCCTTCTTGACTCCATGGTGGCCACACCGGGACCCCCTTCCACTGACAAACTGACCAACTGACCCACTGAGCCAGCCGCTGCCTCTCTCTCTCCAGGCCCCCCAGCGGGGATCATACCTGCCTGAAGCACCATGGTTACCTGGTGACTCCTCTGGATCCCCAGCAAGCCGCCACTTCCAGCTCCAGGCCCCCCAGTTGGTAGTAACTTGGTCTGAAGACTCCTTTGTTCCCAGCCCTCCACCGGCAGATGCACAGCTAGAGGGCACTCTGCAGGCCGCCGCACCATGGGGATGAGCGGGGGTCTTGTGATCCACCAGGCGACAGGCACTTCCAGGGTCAGTGGTGACAGCCGCCGCACCTCAGGCCGCATCTCTCTCGCTGGCCACCACGCTGGAGTCAGGAACACCGCGTGGAGTAGCCAGGCTCGCCTCAGTCTTCCTCCTTCACCATCACCAAGCGCCGGCCACATCTACAGGCTCCGTCCACGGCTGCACCGCCAGGCTCGCACAGGGCCGCAGCCACGCCGGCAGCAGCCACCCAGCACCCGCAGGCATCCAACAGGGCTCCCAGACACTCCAAGGTGAGTCCCGGATAGCCGAGGCATGATTCTCTAGCAACTCCTCCCTAGAGTAGGAGATGAGGACAGCAGGGACAGGACAGCACATACATAAAAACAAAAAAGGAAGAGCAGCTGTATTGAGGCAGCCTGCCTCGGCGCCATCTTAGAACATCATGGTAGAAGTTGCCCATGGCAACCAATCAGATGCTACATATAATTTTACCTAATGCACTCTATAAATGTAAACTCAATACTGATTGGTTGCTATGGACATCTTCTTCACTGGCTCACTTCTCCACTCTGTTCACTGCTTCATGAAAAGACCCCTTAGTTTCCTTCCCAAGCATCTTAGAGTGTCATTCGCACTGTATTCTTGGGCTTGCTGTTGGTGGTCACAGACTGCTACATCACTGGTGGGGAACTGCACTTTATAATGTTTGTGCATATGTACAGAACAGATGTCCTTATTCAATGCCAGGGGATGCAGCAGATGGATGGTTACATGGGATGCTACTGTGTCATCAAAAGCCCAGCTGGCTACGTTGCATCCTATGTTTGGCCCTGGAACTAAATGTCGAGTTTCCCTAAGCTTTATACAAAACCGGTGATTTTGTTTTGATGAACACTTTCTCACCCAAATGTCACACATAACTAGATGAGTTTTGTCATGTACGGATGGTGTAATGGTTAGCATTAATGCCTCACAGCACTGAGGACATGGGTTTAATTCCCACCATGGTCCTAACTGTGTGGAGTTTGTATCTTCTCCCTGTACTTGTGTGGGCTTGATCTGGGTACTCTGGTTTCCTCCCACAATCCAAAAATATACTTGTAGGTTTATTGGGGCAGATGTATTAACCTGGAGAAGGCATAAGGAAGTGATAAACCAGTGATATGTGCAAGGTGATAAAGGCACCAGCCAATCAGATCCTAACTGTTAATTTACATATTGGAGCTGATTGGCTGGTGCCTTTGTCACCTTGCACATATCACTGGTTTATCACTTCCTTATGCCTTCTCCAGGTTAATACATCTGCCCCATTGTCTCCAAACAAAAAATTAACCCTATTGTGAATGTGTCTGCATGTACTGTACATGTGAATATAGATTGTAAGCTCCACTGGGGCAAGGACTGATGTGAATGGCCAAATGTTCTCTGTAAAGTGCTGAGGAATATGTGTGCACTATATAAATAACTGGTAATAAAATAAATAATAATTGAAAGTTTCTATTTTTCTACATCTAAGTAATTCTAAATCTCTAGGCTCTAGACCATAGGTTCTCAAACTTGGTCCTCGGGACCCCACACAGTGCATGTTTTGCAGGTAACCCAGCAAGTGCACAGGTGAATTCATTACTCACTCACACATTTTAAAAGGTCCACAGGTGGAGCTAATTATTTCACTTGTAATTCTGTCAGGAGACCTGCAAAACATGCGCTGTGTGGGGTCCTGAGGACCGAGTTTGAGAACCTGTGCCCTAGACAGACTACAAACTTCAGGTCACCAATAGAGCAAAATAAGAGGCTAGCTATAGCATTGTGGTGGTACATCACTCCAGGTGATTATCGCACAATTTCTTGCCTCTTTGGTGTGGGGATATCTACTGTTTGCAACATTGTACATAAGGGGACCCGAGCATTGGTTGACAACCTATACCACAGATTTATTTCTCTGCCGCAAGGCCAGCGTTTGGATGAAACAATTAAGGGATTTGTGTTGTGTGGAAATCCGCAGTGTGCAGGCAATATCGATGGCAGCCACATCCCTGTAATCACACCTCAGGAAAATCCTGCCAACTATTACAACAGAAAGGGATGGCATTCCTTTGTTTTGCCAGCTGTGGTGGATCTTAAGTCTTGGTAAGAATGTTCTGCCCAATTTTTTAATGCTTATTGTTTAAAACCCCTTTTAAAACCTAACATATATTTTTATATTAGCTTCACAGATGTATTCATTGGTTTGCCGGGATGGTCACATGATGCTCGAGTGCTTGCAAACTCGGATCTGTACCGCCTAGCAGAGGACAAGCAAGGGGGCTACCTTTTTCCAAGAGAGGTCATTTTTTAAAAACTTTTTTTTAAAAAACAGGCCCTGGTATAGATGTGTTTTTATTTCTAAACTGATGCAATGTCCATGATTCAATTGGGGAATAGATGAATGCAATTTAATTTACATTGAGACCAAATAGTTGTCATTACCTTCAAACATGCTCCCTATGTGGCCACCAGCCTGCCCATCATGGAGGAGTCTGTCTGCTCATGTGTGTATACATATTTATTGTTGCTAATGTAAATTATTTTCTCTATATTCACACTAGAAATCTAAAATTGTGGACGGAGTGGAAATCCCAGTACACATAATTGGTGATGCAGCCTACCCACTATGATAATGGCTCATGAAGGGGTTCACCCAACATGTCCAGCTGAGCCCAAATCAAATTACACATATACGCACACACTGAGCTCGGTAAGAATGATGGTAGAAAATTCCTTTGGACTATTAAAAGGACGTTTGCGCTGTCTTATGAAGTGCAATGATGTAGACCAGGCATTCCCAACCACGGTCCTCAAGGCACACCAACAGTGCAGGTTTTAGTTATATCCAGGCTTCTGCACAGGTGACTTAATTAGTAGCTCAGTTATTTTGATTTAACCATCTGTGCTGCAGCCTGGATATCAGTAAAACCTGCACTGTTAGTGTGCCTTGAGAACCGTGGTTGGGAATGCCTGATGTAGACATTACTATCATGTCTAACATTGTTGCAGCATGTTATATTCTGAACAGTGAACTGTGGGAGGCAGTGGAGTCGGCTGCCGCCGGGCTCCTGTCCGCAAGGGGGCACATCTACTCCACTGTCTCCCGCTGCCTGAGGACCGCGCTGCTATTGCAGACGGAGGAGCTGTGTCAGTGACACGGAAGCTGCCTCCTGTATTTACAGAGAGATGGCACTGACTGCAGCTAGGGGGAGCTCCAGAGCACAGCTCCTCCCGTGCCCTTCTAGTTAAGTAAGCCAGCCGAGGGAAGCGCTCTGCTCCTCCGTGCTCCGTGAGCCTGATGATAGACAAAGGTAGGCACTGTGTGGGGGGTGGGGGAGTGGTGGATTTGGGGGGAAGCACTGTGTTTTGTGTGTGCTTGTTTTTAAGTGAGGTGTGTGTGTGTTTTTAAGGAAAGTTGTGCATTCAAGTAAAAAAGGTGTGTGTGTGTGTGTGTGTGTGTGTGTGTGTGTGTGTGTGAGTGGCATGTGTGTGAGAGGCATGTATGTGTGTGTGTGTGTGTGTAAGTGAGAGGCATGTATGTGTGTGTAAGTGAGAGGCATGTATGTGTGTGTAAGTGGGAGGCATGTGTGTGTAAGTGAGAGGCATGTGTGTGTGTGTAAGTGGGAAGCATGTGTGTATGTAAGTAAGAGACATGTGCAAGTGAGAGGCATGTGTGTGTGAGAGGCATGTGTATGTAAGTGAGAGGCACGTGTGTGAGAGGTAGGTGTGCAGTGGCGTAAGTTCGTCACAGTCGCCCGGAGGCAAGATAAATATTGGTGCCCCCCTTTTTCCTATATTAAGATGTGTGTGTGTGTGTGTGTGTGTGTGTGTGTGTGCACTTGTTTATATATCCTAACGGGGACAAGGGCCATACAGCACACCAACACTGGCGGGACCTCCGACATGGTGGGGACCTAAAAGGAGGTCCCCATGAGTCTGACCCTGGGAGGTGATAGGGGAGTCATGTCTCAACTACCCAGCATACAATTCTCGCAAGTCCCCGAGAATCACAATTACCAGACTGGAATGGGTTTCGGTGTGTATGCAATGCAGAGTGTGTTTAAAGCAAACAGTTCTCCAGCAGCGCTGTGGAGCATTCCCCGAATAATCTCCGGTGCTGCGGTGCCACCGGGGGGGGAATTAGGGCGGCCTGCTTGCTCCGCACCGGCGGGGGACTTGGACCGGGCGCCCTCACTCTCCAGCCAAGTCCCGGCCGGGGACTTGGCCGGAGGCACCCCGTCCGCCCGGCGCGTCAGCGCCTCCGAGCATGGCAGAGCGCGGAAGGGGGATCCTTCCCTGGTCCGCCCGGGGGCCGACGTGGACTCCCTGGCCGGGCTTAATAGTCGGGGGCGGGTCCACCGGGAGGGGAGGAGGGGCCTCTGGCCGTCCGGACGGGAGCGAGTCCGGGCCTCGCCTCCTCCTCGTCCCGCCCGTCCCTGGCCGGGTCAACCCCCGGTCCGTCCGGCGGCTCCACGGCCTGGGCTTCCCGTCCAGCCGAGGACACCCCTACTCTCGCCTGATCTTCACCCGGCGAGAGCCCGGGCTGCGGAAGCCTGCGGAGCCCGGGTTGCGGAAGCCGGCGAGAGCCCGGGCTGCGGAAGCCGGCGAGAGCCCGGGCTGTTCTTCTCTTCCATCCGTCCATTATTTCATTTTCTGTCTGTATGTACGGAGCCCGGGCCGCGGAAGCCGGAGGGAGCCCGGGGTGCGGAAGCCGGCGGGTGCCCGGGCTGCGGTAGCCGGCGAGAGCCCGGGCTGTTCTTCTCTTCCATCCATCCGTCCGTTATTTCATTTGCTGTCTGTATGTACGGAGCCCGGGCCGCGGAAGCCGGAGGGAGCCCGGGCCGCGGAAGCCGGAGGGAGCCCGGGCTGCGGAAGCCGGCGGGTGCCCGGGCTGCGGTAGCCGGCGAGAGCCCGGGCTGTTCTTCTCTTCCATCCTTCCTTCCTTCCATCCGTCCATCCATCCATTCATGCATCCATCCGTTCATTCTCCCTGGCTTTTTTTTTTACTTGACAGAATTGTTTTTGTGGTATTCTTTTACCCCCTTTTTCCCCCCTATTTTTTTTCCTTTTTTTTTTCCTTTCATTTATTTCCCCCCACCAGGGTGCGCCGACGAGAGGAGACGCCTCCCCGCCGCCGCCATCCCGGACACATCGCAAATTCACAACGGTGGATTATTTTATTATTATTTTTTTACGCGGCCAGCAGGGGGCGCCGCGCACGCGGACTGGCGCTCGTGAACTTTGCATTTAAATCGGTGGTGTGTTTTTGTCTTTTGCCTGGTCTTTTTTAATCTCAATCGTGTATTCCCTCGGCTGGCCAGCGGGGGGCGCCGCGGCGGGGACACGGGCGGACCGGGTACATTTCATCTGTTTGGGGCGAGTGCTTTTTTGAAATTTTTTTATCTTTTAGTCTCGTTCTGTTCTTCCCTTCAACTGGCCTGCAGGGGGCGCCGTGCGCGCGGACCGGCGTCCACCCCTGGCCGCTCAGGGACTTTGCATTCAAATGGGTGGGGCGTTTTTGATTTTTTGCCTTTTTTTTCACTTCCCCCCTCTCAATCGTGTATTCCCTCTGCTGGCCAGCGGGGGGCACCGCGGCGGGGACACGGGCGGACCGGGTACATTTCATCTGTTTGGGGCGAGTGCTTTTTTAAATTTTTTTATCTTTTAGTCTCGCTCCGTTCTTCCCTTCAACTGGCCTGCGGGGGGCGCCGTGCGCGCGGATCAGCGTCCACCCCTGGCCGCTCCGGGAGTTTGCATTCAAATGGGTGGGGTGTTTTTGATTTTTTGCCTTTTTTTTTCCCTTCCCCCCTCTCAATCGTGTATTCCCTCGGCTGGCCAGCGGGGGGGGGCGCCGCGGCGGGGACACGGGGGGGGGGGGGGGAGGGTTCATCCGTGCGGACCGGGTACCTTTCATCTGTTTGGGGCGAGTGCTTTTCTGAAATTTTTTCTTTTTCTTTTTGTCTTCCCTTCGACCCGCCAGCGGGGGGCGCCGCGCGCGCGGACCGGCGGGGCCCGGGGCCCTGCGTCCCACTTACTTTCGCCCGACGGGATTCGTTTCTTTTTTTTTATCCGAGAGGACACACGGAATCTGCACCCACTGCAGTGGCGTCAGGCGGCCACCGGGGGGCGCCGCGGCAGGGATCCGGGGGTCGCCCGAGAGCCGCCTGCCTGTCCGCTGGGCCAAGGGGGCCGGGGCGGGTCGCGCGCCGCCGTTCCCCCAGATCGGCGCGGTCCGAGCCACCTCTGGCCACTGGGGGGCGCCGTCGGGTGGTGCGGGGGCACCCCCGCCGCCCGCCGCCTCCCCCCGCACGCGTCGGGCCTCCCCCCGGGCCCCCGCGGGCCGGGGGACGTGGCCGGCTAGCGTCGGACTCCAGCGCGGAAGTTTCGCGGATGAGTGCGGACCGGGGCGCCCGCGGCCCAGCAGCACTTCCAGGGGTTCGGGGAGGAGATGGGTGAAGCCTGGGTCGAGCGCGCCCTCGGCCGTCCGTGTCGCTACCCGCCGGAGCACACCTCCGCTGGATCAGTAGGTACCAACGAGGCGAGCGATAGAGCCGGGACTCTGTCCGGGGCCGATAAGCCTGGTTCCCTGGAGCTTTTGCGAAAGGACCCATGACAGAAGATGCGCGGAGCTCAGAGATCAGCATGGGCAGGGCCTTCTTGCATCCGATTTTGCCCAGGCAGGGCTCCAGGAACCGGGTTACAAAAAGCAAAACGCCTTGGAGCTCAAGTGAAAGGGTTAGTGACAGGATAGCCGTGGAGCTCCGATAACAGCATGGCAGGACCAGGATGGGGCCTATAAAGGGTCCGCGACGGGCGTCCGTTGGAGCCCGACGTACTGCCCGGGCACGTCTCCTTCTCCCCCGGAGGCAGCGCCCCCCAGCGGGCCAAATCGGGTACTGCAATTTGTGGAAGTTTCGCCGATGAGTGCGGACCGGTGTTCCTCAGGCTGGGAGGCACTTCCAAGGCCTCGGAGAAAAATTGCAGAGCGCACCGCGAAAGTGTCGCGCGCGCCTCCTGTCCCACTACGTCCGAGAGGACCCCTGAGCGAGATTTACAGGTGGCGGATGGATTACGGTATGGAAACAGTGAACCAAATGATTTTTGGAGCTCCTGTGAAAGGGTTTGTGACAGGATAGCTGTGGAGCTTCGATAACAGCCCGGGCAGGACCATCTCCCTGATGGGGCCTATAAAGGGTCCGCGACGGGCGTCCGCTGGAGCCCGACGTACGGCCCGGGCACGTCTCCTTCTCCCTCGGAGGCAGCGCCCCCCAGCGGGCCAAATCGGGTACTGCAATTTGTGGAAGTTTCGCCGATGAGTGCGGACCGGTGTTCCTCAGGCTGGGAGGCACTTCCAAGGCCTCGGAGAAAAATTGCAGAGCGCACCGCGAAAGTGTCGCGCGCGCCTCCTGTCCCACTACGTCCGAGAGGACCCCTGAGCGAGATTTACAGGTGGCGGATGGATTACGGTATGGAAACAGTGAACCAAATGATTTTTGGAGCTCCTGTGAAAGGGTTTGTGACAGGATAGCTGTGGAGCTCCGATAACAGCATGGGCAGGAACATCTCCCTGATGGGGCCTATAAAGGGTCAAGATGGGCGTCCGTTGGAGCCCGACGTACGGCCTGGGCACGTCTCCTTCTCCCCCGGAGGCAGCGCCCCCCAGCGGGCCAAATCAGGTACTGCAATTTGTGGAAGTTTCGCCGATGAGTGTGGACCGGTGTTCCTCAGGCTGGGAGGCACTTCCAAGGCCTCGGAGAAAAATTGCAGAGCGCACCGCGAAAGTGTCGTGCGCGCCTCCTGTCCCACTACGTCCGAGAGGACCCCTGAGCGAGATTTACAGGTGGCGGATGGATTACGGTATGGAAACAGTGAACCGAATGAAAATTACTCTTTTCTTTCTGCAACCCGATCGATGTGGCACCCCGCGCCACGGCGGGGAGGGACGATCGCTCGGCCGGAACCCAGGGGTCTCGGCTGGCTCCAGGCGAACCCGACCCTCCCTCTGCCCACGGCGCGCCCGGAACCTCTCGGCCCGGAGAGGGCGTCCGGTCCTCAGGCGTCCGCCCGATCGCTCCGGTTTCCGGAGCCGGGCGGGCCCCGCACCCGTACCCCGTGTGGCGCGGTCTGCTCCGTCCGCCGGCACCCGCAGGCGTCTGATGCCGCCAGGGGTGCCGGGGAAGCGTCCCCCTCGCCCAGCGAAGGGCGCTCGCCCCCGGACCCCGGCGGAGCACACGATTTCCCAGGAACCGAATGAGCGTCGCATCGAGATCCGAGGACGCGGCCAGCCCCGACGGCCGCTCCTTGCAGCCCCAGGAGAGGGCCTTGCGTGCCGCCCCCGCTCCGGCAAGGCGGTCGCACGGAAGGGTTCGCCCGCCAGACCTCCCCCGCCGCGGACAGGAGGGCCGGACGGGGCGGAGGTCAGAGCGCAAGAGAGCGCGGGAGAGGAGCCGAGTCTGGCGGCAGGGCGAGAGAGAAGCGCAGACTCGGAGCGAGACCGTCCAGGAGACACAGGGAGAGCGGGAGGCGCTTTTCGGCGGAAGCCGCGGTCGCCCGTGTGCCAGACGGTGGCATCCCGGAAGGGCGACGGAGCCTCGCGAGGTGGAACCTCTTTACACCCTTTCACCCCCCCGGGACCAGATGAAACCCGTCAGGCGTAGATCGGGATGAGGTAGGGCTGGGGGCAGTTGCTGCCGTCCCAGCGAAAAAAACCACCCCCCAGGACGGCTTGCACAGGTTTCCTATCGAACGGGTTGTCGGGTGAGGAGAAAACAGGCGAAATCGAGCGTGGTGATGTTGCCCCTCCCCGGGGTGTCCGCCCGACGGTGCGGTGGCGGCCGGGCCCCGCAGTCCACTCTGACTCCGAGCTTCCCAATCGGCCCGACCGGGACGGCCGTCCTCCTCCTCCCGTCCCCATATTTTCCGAGCGCCCGCTCGGCTCGAGACCCGCCCCGGTCCGCCCCGCCGTGCGTCGGCGGACGGAGCCCGGTCAGGCGGACCCTCCGCTTTCGAGACGGCGCGCGCCGTGGCCCCCGATGTTCGGGCGCGCGCCGGCCGATACCGAGAGCTACCTGGTTGATCCTGCCAGTAGCATATGCTTGTCTCAAAGATTAAGCCATGCACGTGTAAGTACACACGGCCTGTACAGTGAAACTGCGAATGGCTCATTAAATCAGTTATGGTTCCTTTGATCGCTCGACCCCGTTACTTGGATAGCTGTGGTAATTCTAGAGCTAATACATGCCGACGAGCGCTGACCCCCAGGGATGCGTGCATTTATCAGTCCAAGACCAATCCGGGGGTTCCCGGCGGGTCGGCCCCAGCCTCCCGCCGCCCCCGGCCTCTCTGGCGACTCTAGATAACCTCGGGCCGATCGCACGTCCCCGTGACGGCGACGACGCATTCGGATGTCTGCCCTATCAACTTTCGATGGTACTTTCTGCGCCTACCATGGTGACCACGGGTAACGGGGAATCAGGGTTCGATTCCGGAGAGGGAGCCTGAGAAACGGCTACCACATCCAAGGAAGGCAGCAGGCGCGCAAATTACCCACTCCCGACTCGGGGAGGTAGTGACGAAAAATAACAATACAGGACTCTTTCGAGGCCCTGTAATTGGAATGAGTACACTTTAAATCCTTTAACGAGGACCCATTGGAGGGCAAGTCTGGTGCCAGCAGCCGCGGTAAGCAGTTGTGTTTGGTGGAGCTCTCTGACTTCCAGACAAGGCCGAAGCCTGCGGTGTTTCCTGGTGGGGCCTTCCCCACAATGATGGAGCCTCCTGGGGCTGTCTCCCGGGAGAGTCCCCTGCCTGCGGATCCTGGCCCTGGTCCTCCCCCTGATCCATCTGGGGGCCATGGCGGGCAGGGGGTCGAGGTGGATGGATGTGGAGCGGATTGGAAAGCCTTAGGGGGTGGCCCGGCCAGGGTACCCCCAAAAATTGAGGCCAAGCAAGGGGCGACCTTATCCCCTGGTGAGGAGAGTGGTGCAGCTGAAGGGGCTCGGGGCCCAGGAGGAGAGTTTGGGCCTGTGTTACCTAGTGGCTGAAGACTCATAACGCCCAGCAAGCTGAACCCCAGCGTGGTGTTGGTCCCCTGTGTGATTGGGGGGCCAAGAAGCATGTGGAGTTGAAAGACCCAGTGGTTGCTGAGGGGCCACATACCTGCGAGGCGGCTAAGCTGCAGAATACTGAAAAAGAAATGTGTCATGTTTCTGCTGTTTCCCCAATGGAGAATGTTGCACCTGAACCACAAGTCCCAGCAAGCAATATGGGGCTGTGTGCTGATGTTAAAACACCTGAAATGCAGTATGATTTGGATTCAATGGAAAGGCTGGACAATGCTTTATTAATGCCTGATGGTGAGAAAGCAGAGAAAATGGAGCAATCAGCTTCTGTCTTACCTGGGGTGTCTGCAGTGGAGCTGGGCATGCTGTCAGTCCCTGTGTGCAGCGTGGAGGAGCTACAAGCAGCGGCTGTGCTGTCTATGGAGGAAAATCAGCAGAGATCTGACTGTATGGCTCCCGAAGTAGCTGGGAGTCGGTCCTCCAGCTTGAAACAACAGGGGAATGTATGTGTGGGGGGAGGGGGGTGTGGGCAAAGCCCGGAGTTGAAATCCAGGGAGGGGGAGCTGGAGCTTGTAATAAAAGGGAAAGATCATAAGGCATCAGGGGGGTGCGGGCAAAGCCCGGAGCTAAAATCCAGGGAGGGGGAGTCAGTATCAGAATGCATGGCAGCAGGGGGGTGCGGGCAAAACCCGGAGCTGGAATCTTCTGCTGGGCAGGTTATAGTGGAATACCAGTTGGTAGCTGCAAAGGGTGAGATAGAAAGTGTGGTGCTGGACTCACCTATGCAGCAAGGTCCAGATATGCAGATGGAGGTTTCTGTGGCTGCAAGTGGGGAGGAGAAGGTGGTTTTGCAGCAGTTGGGAGGGTCGGTATTGTCAGATGGGGTAGGGCAGGATGTGGATATGCAGCAGCAGAATTGTATTAGCGTACTGCTGCCGTCAGTGTCAGTTGATGCAATTATGGTGGCAGAAGGGCAGGAGGGTGCTCAGGTGGAGGTGGCCCCTCCTATGGGTACTGATCTGGATGCTGTGTTGTCAACCCTGGAAAGTGAGATAGCCAGGCTCAAAAGGGTAATTACGGCGAAAAGGAAGTATAGAAACCGGGCATATAGCCTGGAAAGACCGGTGCTGTCCGCTGAATTGGCCAGCCTGGAGGGGGAGCTATGTGCCAAAATAGCGGAACTAGAGGAATGGAAGTCTAAGTCGGTGGCTATAGAGGCTAAGGTGGAATCAACTGCGGAGTTACCTCCGAATAAGCCTGGTGAAGTTGCAGTGTTGGCTGAGGTCGAGCACCCCCTATATACCTCCATCCGTAATTTGGAGGGGGAGGCGGGGTCTCCTGTGGCAGGTGTAAGGTGTGCGGAGGATTTAGGGGTGCAACCTGGTCCTGTAGATTTGGTGACAGATGGCGAGGTGGCTGTGGAGAAAGTCACTGAAGGGTCTGGGAATAGGGCTGTGAGTGAGGGTTTAGAGGTGGGGAAGGTGTTGGGTGGCCTGGTTTCTCGGGTTGGTAAGCTTGTGGCCAAGCCGGCGGTGCTAGCCCAGGGTGTCCCAAGCCTTGACAGGAACAAGTTAAGTCCAGGTCAAAGGCAAGTTGTGGAGTCAATATACGGTGACAAGCTGGCTGTTCCTGCAAGGGTGGAGGTCGCTCTGGCAGCTATGGAGGCAGTGCAGCGCAGGCTGACCTTAGGAGGGAATGGAGAGGTGGAGGGTGTCTCGGGGAGACAGGTGCCACCAAACCCAGTAGTCCCAGGGTCGGCATCATATGCTGGCGTAGCAAGCGGGCCCAGGAGACTCCCTCAGCAGGGGCCGACGGCTGGGCAGCCAGTGAAGCGCCGCAACGCGGTGCAGTTAAAATGGCTTGGGGAGGGCCCTCCTCCGTGCAGGGCTGACTTCTTTAAAGATTTTTTTTCTTAGGTTTTTCCGCGGATGATTTATTTGCGTGCATCCATCCTGTAGGGACCCCTGAATATGACCTAAGCTTCTTCACCTATAATGGTTTGCATGCCTTTTGGTCCAAGTGGGGCACAGCCAAGTTACAGGAGCCCTGGGTGAAGTTTAAAGCTTATGCCATTACTAAACAAGAAAGGACCAAGATAACTATCTTGGTCCGAAATGAGTCTTTAAGCGAAGCGGACCTGAACTTCTGGATCAGGCGGTTCGTAGAGAAGATCTTTTCCCCGGTGGTGAAGGTCCCGGGGGCGATGGGCGTGTGGGGGGGTGCATGGTCAGCTACAGTCAAACTGGCGAATGGTGGCCATGTACCCTCTGCTGCTTACATCGGGAGGGACCGCATCCAATGTTTCTACCCCGGGCAGCCCCGGACGTGCCATAGGTGTGGAGATTTCAGGCACTTTAGCCGGGACTGCCCGGCGGTGAAGTGTTCGAAGTGTGGCAAGCTAGGGCATATATCCCGGGATTGTAATATCATCTCCTGTAACTTGTGTGGGATGGAAGGACACCCATACAGCAGATGCCCTGAAGCCTTCCATAACATGGCCATGGATGAGGAGTTGGTTGAGGTCGTGAGGAGGGTGGAGGGAGAGGTTTTGGGTCCGACTGTTGTGCCATTGCAGACTGTGGTGGTGCCTCCTGTTGCGGCCCCCATGGAGGTGGCAGGTCCATCGGGGGTCCCGGTGGGGGGTGCTGTGCAGATGGATGCATTGGCCATACCTGAGGAATCTCCCTTTATACTGGTTGAGAAGGGCAAAGGTGGGAAAGCAAATAAAAAAAGTAAAGATGGTGGTGGAGTGGTAATAACCAACCGATTCTTTGCTATTTCCAGCGACGAGGAGGAGGAGGGGGAAGTAGTTAGGGAGGAATCAGGGGACCTGGTCCTAAGATCTAGAAAATGTAAACAGAGGAGGAGGGCAGCTAGTGTTTCCCCGTATCAGAACAGGCCCAGAGGAAATATTGGAAAGGTGGGGGTAGAGCCAGTGGTCGGTCAGCCTGTAACTAGTAAGGGGAAGGTGGAGAAGGTTTCCCAAGTACGAAAACCAGTTCCGCGGGTAGGCCCTGAGGTGGGTGATGGGGTGGAGCCTGTGGAAATTATTGGTCCTGTGGGTTGGCTTGTATCTCTGGAACAGGGATCGCCCTTGATTAAAGAGGGTGTCCCTGGGCATGGTACGGGTCAGATACCATTGGCCAATCCTGTGGTGGGTCCTGCCCCGGAGCCTCCAGATGGGGGGGGGGGGGTTGTCCGCTGCACCCGTTAAGGTTAGTGATGAGGAGGTTACTCTTGGAGAGGAAGAGGTGGTTTCTCCGGGAGTCAGTGTGAAGCGGTGGGGATCGTCGGAAGATGTGTACCCCCGACAAGTGAAGAGGAAGTGATGAGGTCCTGCTTTCAATAACCCTGTAAGGATGGCTTCCCAGCCCATTAGATTTGCCACCATTAATGTGGCATCTATAATGTCCGAACGGGCTCGTTACATGGCTTATAATTTTTTCGACACGGTTGAGGTCGATTTTTTATTTTTGCAAGAGACTAGGGTAGGTCGACTCGCTGATCTCCACAAAGCGAAAGCCGAGTGGAGACGTGGTCCCTCCTATTAGTCTCTTGCGGCCGAGCCGTACGGTGGGTTGGCGGTGCTTTTTACCGGCATGATAACTGTCCAACGGGTTATTGAGATTCAAGTAGGCAGATGTATGGTTTTGGATGTCAACCTGAGAGGGCACGACCTGAGGCTTATCAACATCTATGGTCCCCAGACTAAATGGGACAGGAAGTGTCTTTTCAGGGAGATAAAGCCATATCTTTTTTCGGCCCGGCAGATAATCTTTGGTGGTGATTTTAACACCGTCCTTAGGCCTAAAGATAGGGGAGGCTCAAAGACTACTCTGGGCTATGATTCCCTTTTTTTAGCTAGTATGGTTAGACAGGCAGGCCTGGTGGATATGCATATTCGCCATTCCCCAGACCTCACGGGTTTCACCTATTTTAGAGGTAGGTGTAGGAGTAGGATAGACAGGTTTTTCGTTAAGGAGAGTTCGAAAACTTCGGCTCCGGTGCTGAAGTTAGTAGAATTCTACGATCACGTTTTCCTGTGTGCATCCTTGAACGCCTCGGAAACTCCTCAGAAGGGACGGGGCCTGTGGCGTCTGAACTCTGAACTTCTAAAGGAGGATGAGATCAGACAGTCTTTCAGGGACTTCTTTCAATCTCAGGAGTCACTTTTGGAGGCAGGCTGGAGTAGGTCTGAGTGGTGGGAGGTATGCAAGAAGAGGGCTCGCAGCTTTTTCCGCAACCTCGTAGCCAAAAGAAACTTGTTAAAAAGGAATGTCTACCATGCCTTGAGAAAGAAACTGGATTTCTTAATTTCTGAGCAGGGGGATAGTGGGGAGATCTCCCGGGTAAAGGTCCAGATGAAAGAGTATCAGTATGACCGGTATGCGTCCTTGGTTCTGGAAAGGGATTATGGTAAGTACCACTCGCCTGATCCCTACCAGAGCTGTAGGAACTCGGTTAACTGTAAGGAGGTGAGGGGGTATGAGAAAATAGGATTTTAATACCTACCAGTAAATCCTTTTCTCTTAGTCCGTAGAGGATGCTGGGCGCCCGTCCCAGTGCGGGCTGTGTCTGCCGTTTGGTTATAGTTACGCTCATGTTGCATTGAGTTCAGTCAATCTGTGACTGTTGTTGGTCATGCCGTTGCATGCGGTGTTGTTGAATGCCATGTTGTACGGCAGGTTAGTGGTGTGAGCTGGTATGTATCTCACCTTAGTTTAGAATAATTAAATAAATCATTTTCCTCAAAATGTCCATCTCCCTGGGCACAGTTCCTATAATTGGAGTCTGGAGGAGGGGCATAGAGGGAGTTGTTCATTTGTGTTTAGTTTACGTTAGTTGTTAATGTTATTATGTTTTTTTGATTGTTGTACTTACTGTTTCCACGTAAAGGGTGCGTTTGTGCACTTGGGTCCATTTGACTTGTCCCAGCCCATGTGTCTTCCGGTGCATCAGTGGTTGGAGTTCTGCTGGGTTCATGTCCAATTGGGTCAGGCACAATGGTTTGCACCGGTTGCGTAGCCTCATCCAGAACGAGTGGTGGGGATGGTGGTGGTGGTGATCGTGTCTCTGGGTCCGGTACGCTGCAGGTGGATTTAGCAGCACAAGCCTGGCTTGTTTCTGCTGCTGATAGGCTGGAGGATAAACTAACAGGTGTCGTAAGTGCTGTGGTGGCACACTGCTTGTAATTTTGCCACTCCATACGGGCAGCACCACTCCAATATCAGCTGTGGTAGTGGACCTTATTGAAATTCCTTTTAAGGGTCTTTAATGTATTTATTACCTGCTGTGAGGTACGCTGGAAACCAAAGGCTGCAAGCATCCTTGTGATGTTTTATAGGTTATTGCATCCTTTACAGTGCCTGTAATTTGCTTGGCGATTTCAGCCTCTCCTCTAATCCTCAACAACTCCCTAACTTCTTCATCACTCCAGGTTGCCATATTGTAAAAGCATAGTAATAGCACTGTGAATGCAGTATAATAAGTGCTCATCCACTGTTTACAGAGTGCTGCCTGTTATTTCTGGGTTCAGGCTGGTGACATCATGCAGGGAGACAGCCTATCGCCTAAGATTCCAGGGTTGAATATACAGGGTCTGAGGCTTTCACACTGCCATGAGAACTGGTCCCGAACCGTGTAGGATCCTTCTTTTAACACGGGTTGAAATTAGAGATGAGCGGGTTCGGTTTCTCTGAATCCGAACCCGCCAGAACTTCATGTTTTTTTTCACGGGTCCGAGCGACTCGGATCTTCCCGCCTTGCTCGGTTAACCCGAGCGCGCCCGAACGTCATCATGACGCTGTCGGATTCTCGCGAGGCTCGGATTCTATCGCGAGACTCGGATTCTATATAAGGAGCCGCGCGTCGCCGCCATTTTCACACGTGCATTGAGATTGATAGGGAGAGGACGTGGCTGGCGTCCTCTCCGTTTAGAATAGATTAGAGAGACACTTGATTTACTAATTTTGGGGAGCATTAGGAGTACTCAGTACAGTGCAGAGTTTTGCTGATAGTGACCACCAGTTTTATTTATAATCCGTTCTCTGCCTGAAAAAAGCGATACACAGCACACAGTGACTCAGTCACATACCATATCTGTGTGCACTGCTCAGGCTCAGGCCAGTGTGCTGCATCATCTATTATCATAATATCTATATATAATATTATATATATCTGTCTGACTGCTCAGCTCACACAGCTTATAATTGTGGGGGAGACTGGGGAGCACTACTGCAGTGCCAGTTATAGGTTATAGCAGGAGCCAGGAGTACATAATATATTATATAGTGAGTGACCACCAGACACACAGTGCAGTTTATTTAATATATCCGTTCTCTGCCTGAAAAAAGTGATACACACAGTGACTCAGTCAGTCACATACCATATCTGTGTGCACTGCTCAGGCTCAGGCCAGTGTGCTGCATCATCTATATATATTATATATCTGTCTGACTGCTCAGCTCACACAGCTTATAATTGTGGGGGAGACTGGGGAGCACTACTGCAGTGCCAGTTATAGGTTATAGCAGGAGCCAGGAGTACATAATATTATATTAAAATTAAACAGTGCACACTTTTGCTGCAGGAGTGCCACTGCCAGTGTGACTAGTGACCAGTGACCTGACCACCAGTATATATAATATTAGTAGTATACTATCTCTTTATCAACCAGTCTATATTAGCAGCAGACACAGTACAGTGCGGTAGTTCACGGCTGTGGCTACCTCTGTGTCGGCACTCGGCAGCCCGTCCATAATTGTATATACCACCTAACCGTGGTTTTTTTTTCTTTCTTTATACATACATACTAGTTACGAGTATACTATCTCTTTATCAACCAGTCTATATTAGCAGCAGACACAGTACAGTGCGGTAGTTCACGGCTGTGGCTACCTCTGTGTCGGCACTCGGCAGCCCGTCCATAATTGTATATACCACCTAACCGTGGTTTTTTTTTCTTTCTTTATACATACATACTAGTTGCGAGTATACTATCTCTTTATCAACCAGTCTATATATTAGCAGCAGACACAGTACAGTGCGGTAGTTCACGGCTGTGGCTACCTCTGTGTCGGCACTCGGCAGCCCGTCCATAATTGTATATACCACTTAACCGTGGTTTTTTTTCTTTCTTTATACATACATACTAGTTACGAGTATACTATCTCTTTATCAACCAGTCTATATTAGCAGCAGACACAGTACAGTGCGGTAGTTCACGGCTGTGGCTACCTCTGTGTCGGCACTCGGCAGCCCGTCCATAATTGTATATACCACCTAACCGTGGTTTTTTTTTTCTTTCTTTATACATACATACTAGTTACGAGTATACTATCTCTTTATCAACCAGTCTATATATTAGCAGCAGACACAGTACAGTGCGGTAGTTCACGGCTGTGGCTACCTCTGTGTCGGCACTCGGCAGCCCGTCCATAATTGTATATACCACCTAACCGTGGTTTTTTTTCTTTCTTTATACATACATACTAGTTACGAGTATACTATCTCTTTATCAACCAGTCTATATATTAGCAGCAGACACAGTACAGTGCGGTAGTTCACGGCTGTGGCTACCTCTGTGTCGGCACTCGGCAGCCCGTCCATAATTGTATATACCACCTAACCGTGGTTTTTTTTCTTTCTTTATACATACATACTAGTTACGAGTATACTATCTCTTTATCAACCAGTCTATATATTAGCAGCAGACACAGTACAGTGCGGTAGTTCACGGCTGTGGCTACCTCTGTGTCGGCACTCGGCAGCCCGTCCATAATTGTATATACCACCTAACCGTGGTTTTTTTTTCTTTCTTTATACATACATACTAGTTACGAGTATACTATCTCTTTATCAACCAGTCTATATATTAGCAGCAGACACAGTACAGTGCGGTAGTTCACGGCTGTGGCTACCTCTGTGTCGGCACTCGGCAGCCCGTCCATAATTGTATATACCACCTAACCGTGGTTTTTTTTTCTTTCTTTATACATACATACTAGTTACGAGTATACTATCTCTTTATCAACCAGTCTATATTAGCAGCAGACACAGTACAGTGCGGTAGTTCACGGCTGTGGCTACCTCTGTGTCGGCACTCGGCAGCCCGTCCATAATTGTATATACCACCTAACCGTGGTTTTTTTTTCTTTCTTTATACATACATACTAGTTACGAGTATACTATCTCTTTATCAACCAGTCTATATATTAGCAGCAGACACAGTACAGTGCGGTAGTTCACGGCTGTGGCTACCTCTGTGTCGGCACTCGGCAGCCCGTCCATAATTGTATATACCACCTAACCGTGGTTTTTTTTTCTTTCTTTATACATACATACTAGTTACGAGTATACTATCTCTTTATCAACCAGTCTATATATTAGCAGCAGACACAGTACAGTGCGGTAGTTCACGGCTGTGGCTACCTCTGTGTCGGCACTCGGCAGCCCGTCCATAATTGTATATACCACCTAACCGTGGTTTTTTTTTTCTTTCTTTATACATACATACTAGTTACGAGTATACTATCTCTTTATCAACCAGTCTATATATTAGTAGCAGACACAGTACAGTGCGGTAGTTCACGGCTGTGGCTACCTCTGTGTCGGCACTCGGCAGCCCGTCCATAATTGTATATACCACCTAACCGTGTTTTTTTTTTTTTCTTTATACATACATACTAGTTACGAGTATACTATCTCTTTATCAACCAGTCTATATATTAGCAGCAGACACAGTACAGTGCGGTAGTTCACGGCTGTGGCTACCTCTGTGTCGGCACTCGGCAGCCCGTCCATAATTGTATACTAGTATCCAATCCATCCATCTCCATTGTTTACCTGAGGTGCCTTTTAGTTGTGCCTATTAAAATATGGAGAACAAAAATGTTGAGGTTCCAAAATTAGGGAAAGATCAAGATCCACTTCCACCTCGTGCTGAAGCTGCTGCCACTAGTCATGGCCGAGACGATGAAATGCCAGCAACGTCGTCTGCCAAGGCCGATGCCCAATGTCATAGTACAGAGCATGTCAAATCCAAAACACCAAATATCAGTAAAAAAAGGACTCCAAAACCTAAAATAAAATTGTCGGAGGAGAAGCGTAAACTTGCCAATATGCCATTTACCACACGGAGTGGCAAGGAACGGCTGAGGCCCTGGCCTATGTTCATGGCTAGTGGTTCAGCTTCACATGAGGATGGAAGCACTCAGCCTCTCGCTAGAAAAATGAAAAGACTCAAGCTGGCAAAAGCAGCACAGCAAAGAACTGTGCATTCTTCGAAATCCCAAATCCACAAGGAGAGTCCAATTGTGTCGGTTGCGATGCCTGACCTTCCCAACACTGGACGTGAAGAGCATGCGCCTTCCACCATTTGCACGCCCCCTGCAAGTGCTGGAAGGAGCACCCGCAGTCCAGTTCCTGATAGTCAGATTGAAGATGTCAGTGTTGAAGTACACCAGGATGAGGAGGATATGGGTGTTGCTGGCGCTGGGGAGGAAATTGACCAGGAGGATTCTGATGGTGAGGTGGTTTGTTTAAGTCAGGCACCCGGGGAGACACCTGTTGTCCGTGGGAGGAATATGGCCGTTGACATGCCAGGTGAAAATACCAAAAAAATCAGCTCTTCGGTGTGGAGGTATTTCACCAGAAATGCGGACAACAGGTGTCAAGCCGTGTGTTGCCTTTGTCAAGCTGTAATAAGTAGGGGTAAGGACGTTAACCACCTCGGAACATCCTCCCTTATACGTCACCTGCAGCGCATTCATAATAAGTCAGTGACAAGTTCAAAAACTTTGGGTGACAGCGGAAGCAGTCCACTGACCAGTAAATCCCTTCCTCTTGTAACCAAGCTCACGCAAACCACCCCACCAACTCCCTCAGTGTCAATTTCCTCCTTCCCCAGGAATGCCAATAGTCCTGCAGGCCATGTCACTGGCAATTCTGACGAGTCCTCTCCTGCCTGGGATTCCTCCGATGCATCCTTGCGTGTAACGCCTACTGCTGCTGGCGCTGCTGTTGTTGCCGCTGGGAGTCGATGGTCATCCCAGAGGGGAAGTCGTAAGCCCACTTGTACTACTTCCAGTAAGCAATTGACTGTTCAACAGTCCTTTGCGAGGAAGATGAAATATCACAGCAGTCATCCTACTGCAAAGCGGATAACTGAGTCCTTGACAACTATGTTGGTGTTAGACGTGCGTCCGGTATCCGCCGTTAGTTCACAGGGAACTAGACAATTTATTGAGGCAGTGTGCCCCCGTTACCAAATACCATCTAGGTTCCACTTCTCTAGGCAGGCGATACCGAGAATGTACACGGACGTCAGAAAAAGACTCACCAGTGTCCTAAAAAATGCAGTTGTACCCAATGTCCACTTAACCACGGACATGTGGACAAGTGGAGCAGGGCAGGGTCAGGACTATATGACTGTGACAGCCCACTGGGTAGATGTATGGACTCCCGCCGCAAGAACAGCAGCGGCGGCACCAGTAGCAGCATCTCGCAAACGCCAACTCTTTCCTAGGCAGGCTACGCTTTGTATCACCGCTTTCCAGAATACGCACACAGCTGAAAACCTCTTACGGCAACTGAGGAAGATCATCGCGGAATGGCTTACCCCAATTGGACTCTCCTGTGGATTTGTGGCATCGGACAACGCCAGCAATATTGTGTGTGCATTAAATATGGGCAAATTCCAGCACGTCCCATGTTTTGCACATACCTTGAATTTGGTGGTGCAGAATTTTTTAAAAAACGACAGGGGCGTGCAAGAGATGCTGTCGGTGGCCAGAAAAATTGCGGGACACTTTCGGCGTACAGGCACCACGTACAGAAGACTGGAGCACCACCAAAAACTACTGAACCTGCCCTGCCATCATCTGAAGCAAGAAGTGGTAACGAGGTGGAATTCAACCCTCTATATGCTTCAGAGGTTGGAGGAGCAGCAAAAGGCCATTCAAGCCTATACAATTGAGCACGATATAGGAGGTGGAATGCACCTGTCTCAAGTGCAGTGGAGAATGATTTCAACGTTGTGCAAGGTTCTGATGCCCTTTGAACTTGCCACACGTGAAGTCAGTTCAGACACTGCCAGCCTGAGTCAGGTCATTCCCCTCATCAGGCTTTTGCAGAAGAAGCTGGAGGCATTGAAGAAGGAGCTAAAAGGGAGCGATTCCGCTAGGCATGTGGGACTTGTGGATGCAGCCCTTAATTCGCTTAACAAGGATTCACGGGTGGTCAATCTGTTGAAATCAGAGCACTACATTTTGGCCACCGTGCTCGATCCTAGATTTAAAGCCTACCTTGGATCTCTCTTTCCGGCAGACACAGGTCTGCTGGGGTTGAAAGACCTGCTGGTGAGAAAATTGTCAAGTCAAGCGGAACGCGACCTGTCAACATCTCCTCCTTCACATTCTCCCGCAACTGGGGGTGCGAGGAAAAGGCTCAGAATTCCGAGCCCACCCGCTGGCGGTGATGCAGGGCAGTCTGGAGCGACTGCTGATGCTGACATCTGGTCCGGACTGAAGGACCTGACAACGATTACGGACATGTCGTCTACTGTCACTGCATATGATTCTCTCAACATTGATAGAATGGTGGAGGATTATATGAGTGACCGAATCCAAGTAGGCACGTCACACAGTCCGTACTTATACTGGCAGGAAAAAGAGGCAATTTGGAGGCCCTTGCACAAACTGGCTTTATTCTACCTAAGTTGCCCTCCCACAAGTGTGTACTCCGAAAGAGTGTTTAGTGCCGCCGCTCACCTTGTCAGCAATCGGCGTACGAGGTTACATCCAGAAAATGTGGAGAAGATGATGTTCATTAAAATGAATTATAATCAATTCCTCCGCGGAGACATTGACCAGCAGCAATTGCCTCCACAAAGTACACAGGGAGCTGAGATGGTGGATTCCAGTGGGGACGAATTGATAATCTGTGAGGAGGGGGATGTACACGGTGATATATCGGAGGGTGAAGATGAGGTGGACATCTTGCCTCTGTAGAGCCAGTTTGTGCAAGGAGAGATTAATTGCTTCTTTTTTGGGGGGGGTCCAAACCAACCCGTCATATCAGTCACAGTCGTGTGGCAGACCCTGTCACTGAAATGATGGGTTGGTTAAAGTGTGCATGTCCTGTTTTGTTTATACAACATAAGGGTGGGTGGGAGGGCCCAAGGACAATTCCATCTTGCACCTCTTTTTTCTTTTCTTTTTCTTTGCATCATGTGCTGATTGGGGGGGGGGTTTTGGAAGGGACATCCTGCGTGACACTGCAGTGCCACTCCTAGATGGGCCCGGTGCTTGTGTCGGCCACTAGGGTCGCTAATCTTACTCACACAGCTACCTCATTGCGCCTCTTTTTTTCTTTGCGTCATGTGCTGTTTGGGGAGGGTTTTTTGGAAGGGACATCCTGCGTGACACTGCAGTGCCACTCCTAGATGGGCCCGGTGTTTGTGTCGGCCACTAGGGTCGCTAATCTTACTCACACAGCTACCTCATTGCGCCTCTTTTTTTCTTTGCGTCATGTGCTGTTTGGGGAGGGTTTTTTGGAAGGGCCATCCTGCGTGACACTGCAGTGCCACTCCTAGATGGGCCCGGTGTTTGTGTCGGCCACTAGGGTCGCTAATCTTACTCACACAGCTACCTCATTGCGCCTCTTTTTTTCTTTGCGTCATGTGCTGTTTGGGGAGGGTTTTTTGGAAGGGACATCCTGCGTGACACTGCAGTGCCACTCCTAGATGGGCCCGGTGTTTGTGTCGGCCACTAGGGTCGCTTATCTTACTCACACAGCGACCTCGGTGCAAATTTTAGGACTAAAAATAATATTGTGAGGTGTGAGGTATTCAGAATAGACTGAAAATGAGTGTAAATTATGGTTTTTGAGGTTAATAATACTTTGGGATCAAAATGACCCCCAAATTCTATGATTTAAGCTGTTTTTTAGTGTTTTTTGAAAAAAACACCCGAATCCAAAACACACCCGAATCCGACAAAAAAAATTCGGTGAGGTTTTGCCAAAACGCGTTCGAACCCAAAACACGGCCGCGGAACCGAACCCAAAACCAAAACACAAAACCCGAAAAATTTCAGGCGCTCATCTCTAGTTGAAATACTGGGTTATTGGACCCAGTAAATTCACTATGGCGCTTACACACTGCAGCTCAACTCGGGTTGACACGGCTAACACTCGGTAATGTACCGGGTTTTTAATGCGATGTGAAAGGGGTATTAGTGCATTGTGCATCATTAAACTTTTCTTTCACTAATCATTGTGCAGACACTGTTATAGTGGGTGTTTGTATCGTAGTTAAATGTTATGCCTTAAGGAACACTGTCCCAACACACTGATTTTAAATAATGTTGTTAATTTAAAAAATGTTTCCATGAAAAATAATTGAAAACGCGAAGAAACAAAGTATATTTATTTTAAATGTATATTAAGGATGAGGTGTGCTGTCTGCAAATGCTCCAAAGCAGTTTACTTATCTATACTATTTCTGTCTCTAGCTATGTATAGGATAAATGGATAGGGAGACACTGGCTAGTATCAGAGCCAGATTTACACACGCATATACTGTATGAAACCAAAGGTTCATGTGGGCATTATACAAATGAGCAGCATTATATACTGCAGGGAATATGATGAGTTTGAGCAGAGATGTGCTTTCAGACAGGTGTAGTAGGGTATGCCGGCAGCCGGGCTCCCGGCAATCAGCATACCGCCGCCGGAATCCCGATCGCCGGATACCGACAGCTGGGCGAGCGCAAATGATGCGCAGTGCCCATCCTGCGCATGTGCCCGCATTTTCTGTGGGGGGGGGGGGGCTTCAGAAAATGTGATTGCCTCTGCCTGTCAATCAGGCAGAGGCATTTGTGGGGTGGGGGCGGCAAAGCTGTTTCCTAGGCGGAGATGGAGCATAGTGGGGCGGGGTCTGAAAGTGGGGGATGCAAATGTGGGCTTGACAGGGGCGTGATCATGGTGGATGCGTGATTTCACATGCAGCTGCCACGATTGGAAAGATGGCAGCGGGCCTCCTGCAGGCACCGGCAGGATGCTACCTTAATTTCTGCTATAAAGCAACAATAGCGATGCAATCGCAATTTCTGCTTGATAAAGGGGGGCAGGTGGCAGTCAGATGGGTGGCCCCCAGCATGTGTTCTGAAGGATTGTAAATTCTGCTAATTAGCAGAATTTGTAATCCTTACTGAATTAGGCCCTAAATCACTGACACCTTTATACGCTACACTAAATTACTGACACCTCTATGCCCTACACTAAACTATTGACCCATTTATACCTTATACAAATTATTGACCCCTCTTACACTACAAAACTGACTCCATTGTACCCTACACTACATTACAGACCCCTCTATACCCTACACTGCATTACTGAACCCATTGTAGGTTAAAACGAACACACACTGGCACAACTCTCTCCTCCAGAGGCAGTTACAGACTGTCACCCTCTCTCAGCTGGCTTCTCAGTCAGGTGCAGATGCACAGTCAACTGAGCATGGCACCGAGTCTCAGTCACAGAGTGGGAGCTGATGCTGATCGCACTCCGCCTCTGCTTGGTAGCTCTTTTATTAAAGCAGTCTGGCCCAGACATGAGCAGCACATTTTATTAGGAGCGCACCATCAGAGTATGTCTAGCACCACATACTGGTCATGTCTAACACCACTTATTGGCATTCATTTCCATTCCATATGCACCTTACCTATATGGTGGCTTCTAATAACGGAGAACCTCTGAAGAAGTATTCCTGGGCAGACAGCGTCTTCAGTCGGTTTTTACTATTCATGTAGCATATCACATGGTCTGGCTGATGCTTGTTTGTATAGGAATATAATCAATGTCATCAACATACAACAGATTCAACCAGACTAGTGTCACCTCCTGCCCTCTGCTTCTCTCATTCACACCATCATTCCCTCCCTGAATCTCTCAGCCACAGCACCTCCCACCTGCCTCTCTGCCACAAAATCATCTCCCACCTACGTCTCTCACCCTGACCATCATCTCCACCCTGAGTTGTCTCTCAGCACACAATCATCTCCCATCTGTATTGTTTTTTATCCACACCATCATTTCCTGCTTTCAGCCTTCCCCTTCATTCATTGCCTCTCAGCCTCCCACCCTTTACTCTGTGTCTCAGCCTTCTCCTCTTCACTCTGTCCCTCTTAGCTTCCCACCCTTCACTGTGTCTCTCAGCCTGCCCCCTTCACTCTGTGCCTCTGAGCCTGTCCCCCCCTTTACTCTGTGCCTCTCAGCCAGATCCCCCTTCACTTTGTGCCTCTCAGCTACCCCCTCCCCTTTACTCTGTGCCTCTCAGCCTACCACTCTGTCTCTCAGTCTGCCTCCTTCACCCAGTGACTCTCAGCCTACCACCCTTCACTCTGTGCCTCTCAGCTAGCTCCCCTCTTCACTACACTCTTCATGCTGTGCCTCTCAGCTGCCCCCTCACCTTCACTGTGCCTCTCAGCTTCACTCTGCCTCTGTGCCTAACTCTTACGAATTGTAAGAATTGTGATATATGTAAGCTATTTTTCAACTCAGAAGATGGTTGCTTGTCACATAAAGTGTCATGTTTCTGTCTGTTTTCTAAAGAGAATCGTATCCAGCTTAGAGTCCTCACTGAATACAGTACTGTCAAGAAAATATAATGTGGTTCTGTCAGAACTCATTGTAAAATGTACAGTAGAGTCCAGACTTTTCAAAAATTATACTGCAGTATCTGCCTTTGAGACTCCTTTGTGTCCTCCCAAATCAAGAAAACATATATATTTGAAATAAAATAATATATTATTACTAAACCTAGGCATAATACATGTGTCATCGTATTTATGCATTAAAGTATTCATATATGCAGAAGGTTACAACCCATCACAGTCCCTGTTATTCTAGCAGAACCTTGACCGGTGGTCCAGGGACCCTCTTTTCAATAAGCAGTTCACTCTTTGCAGCCAAACCTGATTCATGTGGGATTATTGTATGTAATGAAGATACATCAAGCGAAACTAAAATGGCATCTTCAGGTAAATCACTTATTTCACTCAGTTTCTCAAGGAAGTTACCTGTGTCTTTTAAGAAACTAGGGATCTGAAATACCACCATCTGGAGTAAGCTACAGTATCAACAAACTGAGATGGGCTGAAGGAGAAATCCCCTGGCCAATACTATAGTGTAACCTGGGGGGTTTGTAAGTGTTTTATAAATTTTGGGAAGTGTGTAAAGAATTGGACACACTAGGTGGTCTACCCTCAAAAATTCAAGTCCCCCATCCTCCAGCCATCTACAGTTTACAGCACTCTCCAACAATCTGTCTAATCTCCTCTTGATACCCATAATAAGGTTACCATCCAGCTTTGTGTATGTAGACTGATCAGACAGCTATCATAAAATCTCACAGTTATAGTCTTGCCAATCCTGTATCACAGTCGCCTACCCTTATCAGAAGGAAGGATCGAATCGTGATAGAGGTATCCTCCTTAAGTGATTGCAAAACAAGTCTCCCTTATGGTGACATATTGTCAGAGGACAATTTACCTTTACATTCAGTCATCTCCTTATTTGTTAACTGCAGAAAAGTGTGAATCCTTGCATTAGCAGACAGAGGATGAAGAGACCCCGGTTTAGCGCATTGCAATCTCTTAACCTGAGTATCCTCTCCATTTTTAACTGCAAAGAATTATTGTAGTCTTCAATTATGACCAAATTGAAATTAATCAACCATAAGTTCAAAATCATCATGTTTGGAACTCTGGACGAAAGAGAGGCACAGGGCCAAAAGGGAAGCTTCTGCTTCAGATAATTGGTATGTGGTTAGATCTAATGTATTCTCTTCATTTTGTACCCACCCTGTTGTGGGTGCAGCCTGTGTTTATGAGGCTTGTGTATTGGTCAGTGATGTCCCATGTGCCTAAAAAAACCCAGTAGGTGGTAAAGAGGCAAACTCCTCAGTAATAGATAAGTTGGAATCAACAGTATATACTGTCCTTCAATGCTGCTGTCATGGGATTCCCATGACTCATGTGTGGCTGATTCATGGGATGAGAATTATCTACAAATCATCTTCGATGGGTTCTAATCTTGCTCCCACATATGTGAACATATGCTTAGATTTGGAAATAATAGATTATTTTAGAAATTATTTATGGATGACATTTTCTTGATTTGGAGGAACATGGAGGAGTCTCTAAGGCATGGTCCGGGCAATGCAGGCGTATACGGACTGTTTTCAGGTCGGCTTCATATCATCACATACAGTTGCTGCAAGACAAAAGATGGCACCAGACTACCTTTCAGTGCAGCAAGGCTGGTCAGGTAGGGGTTGACCTCTAATCGATGTGTTAGCAAATAAATTGCAAATGCATGTGAGTGTATGGATGCAGATTTTGCTGTGGAAGCAAGATTTGCATCCATCTCCGAATAGCCCCCATAGTCTATAGGTGCACTCAGAAAAAAACTGAATGCTTGGCTCAGCTAAAATACATATGCAACCCTTCTTTTCTTTTCTTTTTCATGAGTGCACCCACAGACCTCCTTTTTTAAAATCTCATCTTTTTCTGTGTGGCATAATGTGAATGTGGCTCACACTGTGTGGCATAGAATTTTGGCTCATAATGTGTGGCATAATGTGAATTTGGATAACTGTACTGTATGGCATACCGTGAATTTCAGCTCATACTGTGTGGCATAATGGGAATTTCAGCTCATACTGTGCGGCGTAATGTGAATTTCGGTTCCTAATGTGTGGCATGGGGGGTATCCAATTTGCCAAGGTTAATTACCATGGGTAATTGTCTGGCCGGGGTTATCCTATTAGCCCCGATAAGCCAGTGCAAGATGCGGCTTATCAGGGATTTTGTTTCACCTGCCTCAGGAAAGTATAACCAAACCCCGGCAACAGCCCCGTTTTCATACAAAGCAGTGGGTGACAGGGAGAGGGACAAGGTGACAGGGAGAAGTGGGTAATAGGGAGAGGATAACAGGAAGAGGCAGAGGGTGACAGAGCGTGGATGAAGGGGAGAGGTAGAGGGTGACTGTGAGCGGGTGACAGGAAGAGGTAGTGGGTGAGAGGCAGAGGGTGATGGGGAGATGGTATTGGAGGTCTCTGTATGAGGGACTAAAGGGGGTAAATTGGGTTGAAAGAGTAGGACAGGCAGAAAAACAAACAAGGGATTTTAACACAAAAGCTGAGAGGAGAGAGAGAGAGGGAGAAGGAGGTAGAGAGGGAAGAGAAATGGAAAGAGAGGGGAAACAGGAGTGGGAGGAGAGAGAGAGGGGAGAGAGGAGGAGGGGAGATGTGGTAGATAGAGGGAGAGAGACAAGGTGGAGAAGGGGAGAGAGAAAGAAGGGGGGGTACCTATTCTGACCTGCAGTAAGTAAGCCGTACTTTTCCCTCAGCCTGCTTCTCCATGGTTTCCAAAATGGTGCAAACAGCCTGACCTTTAATATTAAAGTTTCTGGGTTAGCTACCCTGTTGTCATGAAGAAGGTGTAGCTAACCCCGAAACGTTGACATTAACATATTTGCACCATTTTGGAAACCTTGGAGTGCTGCCTTGTTCTTTGTTTTGTATATATTTGAGATGAGCTTGTTTGTTTCCCCAGCAACTGAACCCCTGAACTTTGCGATCCGAGCCTGGCTTGTGTTTTTCCACCCACCTCAATTACATCATCAAGGCAAAATGTCTTCAGGCCACTGTCGGATTCGGTGGGATTTGGATTCTATAGAAGTCCCCGTGCATCGGTGCCATCTTCATTTTGGCATTGGAGACATGTCCGTCTCAGTGCTGCATGGCGTGGCATGCAGCGGGTGGGGGATGCCCTGTGTTATGTATCTGAAAAAGGGGTGCTCTGTCTGCTGTATTTGAAAGGGGTGCGCGCTCTCTCTATCAGCTCTATCTGAAAGGGGTGCTTTCTTTCTGTTAGCTGTATCTGAAAAAGGGTTGCTCTCTGTCTGCTGTATTTGAAAGGGGTGCTCTCTCTGTCAGCTGTATCTGGAAAAAATGGTGCTCTCTGTCAGCTGTATCTGAAAAAGGGGTGCTCTCTGCTGTATTCGAAAGGGGTGCTCTCTCTGTCAGCTGTATCTAAAAAAGGGGTGCTTTCTCTGTCAGCTGTATCTGAAAAAAGGCGTGCTCTCAGCTGTATTTTAAAGGGGTGCTCTCTCTGTCAGTTGTATCTGAAAGAGGTGTTCTCTCTGTCAGCTGTATCTGAAAAAGGGGTGCTCTCTCTGCTGTATCTAAAATAGGGATGCTCTATCTGTCTGCTGTATTTGAAAGGGGTGGTCTCTCTCTGTCAGCTGTATCTGAAAGGGGTGCTCTCTCTCTATCAGCTGTATCTGAAAAACGGGTGTTCTGTCTGCTGTATCTGAAAGGGGTGATCTGTCCATCCATCCAGGGTCTTTGCCCCAGTGTAAAATGAAAATAAAAGCTAAAAAAAGGCCTAAAATTATAATGATACATTTTTTTTGTGCTGTACCCAGTGTACTAAACTTTTTATTTTATTTTTATATGTACTGTGACACTGCTGGTCAGACCGCAGTATATTCATTCCTACTCATGCATGTATTGTACGACACTGTCGATGAAGTCAACCGCAGTGTGTAATTATTATTATATAGATTTCTGACTCATTTGTGCGATGCTGTCAGGGAAGTCAACCGCAGTGTGTAATTATTATTATATACATTTCTGACTCATTTGTGTGACACTGTCGGTGAAATCAACCGCAGTGTGTAATTATTATATATATTTCTGACTCATTTGTGTGATGCTGTCGCTGAAGTTCAACCCCACTTTGTATTGATAGAAATGGAGGCTACTACTAGTGCTAAAGCTGCTGCAATTAGTCATGACATTGACAATGCAAGTCTGTCAACGTCATTTTCTAAGGCAGATGCCCAGGGGCATAGAGGGCTTAGTCAAGGGTAAGTAAAATCATTTCATTTTAGAGTGGTAAAGAAAAAAAAAATCAAAAGGAAAGTTAGCTGCAGAGGCAGTAAGACAAACTGCACATTCAGAATCAGAACAATCAGACATTCTTGAGAAAAGTTTAGGGGTGTCCACGTCAGTGCTGACAATTCTCACACTGTCCTCTTAGAGAAGCCTCTTTCACCTCTTTCCACCATTTCTAAACCACGTGCACATGTGGGAAGCAGTGCAAGTAAAGATGGTGATGAATCTGATGAGGAGGGTGATGAATCTGATGAGGAGGACATATCTGACAGTGAGGATGTTGATGATGTTGTTGTTTGTGTAAGTCAGCCACCAGTGGCTGCAGTTGTTGACCGTAATAAAAAGAAAGCCAATGCGATGCCTGGACATTAAACCAAAAGGGATTATTTTTACCCCAATCCTGACAATGTTTATGAAAGCATATGTTCCATTTGTGAGGCCAAATTTAGTAGAGGTAGGAATGTTATCCATCTAGGCATCTCTTCCATGTTACATCATTAGTGGCGAAGACATGAAATTTATTGTACAAGATTATAATGTAATTACCACCTAATCATCAACATCCTCAGAGTAATTACTTAATGGAGGAAGTCCTTCTAAAAAATTGTTTTGTGGGGGCCCAAACAAACCAATCATTTCATCCACAAGTGACGGTCCCTGTTGCTGAAATGATTGGTTTGTTAAACTGTGCATGTCCTCTTTAATATATACAACATTAGGGTTCCAAGTTCTGATAATCACAATCAGTGGATATTCCAAATGGCTCCTAACATAACCCCAGACTCCCATCTATTGCCTGGCCACTTGCTGGCATCATCTGCAATGACCTACTGAACAAAAAACATTTTTATATGCAGCAAACAAGGTGAAGTGATTAGCCCAGCTATAGCTTATCACAGACTCAACTAAAACCCGGACTGGATTCTATCAGGCCTGTTGCTGCTTTTCCAATCCTACAAAAGCTTGCGCTCCACATGATCCTCATATGGAATCATTCTGTCCCTGCAACACTATATATTTATACAGTGTATATATATATATATATATATATATATATATACAGGAATCCACTGCACTTACCATTTCCGGGAAAGGGGTATACTCATGTACTCCCCATCCTAGGTTGACGTGCAGTTGGCTATGACCACCTGCTCAAATATACATATACTGAGAACACCAAGCACTCTCCTTAGTAATTTAATTCACCGTAATACTTTAATACATAACTGGATAAATAATGGGGTTTTAGTTCATGAATTGTACGATACATTTAAGCTTGCAGCCAACATCAATAAACCCCATTTCACTGCAAGTCCTACTTTATCACAGAAATTTTCAAATAGATTTTTGGGAAACCTGGCAACTGCTGTCTCATAGGAGAAAATGTACTTACCTGGTTTAAATCTCACCTGCCAAACTTATGGCTTTTAAAGGTAAACCGACAGTCACCAACACAAATCCACAAATGTGCTTACCTGGTTTTAAGCTCAACTGCCAACTAACGTATGGCTTTTAAAAGTGAGACAGTCACCAACAAACCAAAGGAGCAGATGACATAGGTTTAAAGTAAATCAGTTTAGAAAGGGGTGCATGAGAGAGCTATGATTTTGGCTTTTGGGTTCTTGTTTTGGATCTGTATCTCCTTTGTATTTTGGATCTATATCTGTTTTGCCAAAACCTCCCTTGTGAGTCTTGGATCTGTATTTGTTTTGAATCTGTATTTTTTTTTTTAATCATAAAACCAGCTGAAATCACAGAATTTGGGCCTACAGTATTATTAACCTCAACAACATTCATGTCTAGTCGTTTCCAATATATTTTGACCACCTCACAGTTCACAATATTGTGTTTTCATCCATTTTAGACCAGAGGTTGCAGCAAGCCAGCTGGTCATTAACTGACACAGCAGAGGCACAAACATGCAGCAGTTTATAGCACATCTAGGAAACATTGCCATACAGCAGTGCAGATATGAAAAGTGGTGCAAAATGAAATTGTCCTTAGGCCCTCCCTCCCACACTTATGTTGGGTATTAAAAGGGACATGCACAATTTAACAAAGCAAGCACTTCAGTGACAGGGACGCAAACTTTTGTGGCTGAAATGTTTTGTTTGGGCCCCCACAAAACAATTTTTTATAAAGACTAGCTCTGATGATCACTAATGATGAAGATGTTGATGATGAGGGTGTTAATTACATTATAATCTTGTACAATTAATTTCATGTCTTCGCAGCAATTGACGTAACATGGAGGAGGTGCCTAGATGGCTAACGTTCCTACCTCTACTAACTTTGGCCTTAGAAATGGAGCAGATGCCTTCACATTGTCTGGATTGGGGTAAAAATAATCCCAAACCCAATAGGTGGCTTTTTTGGTTTTATGCCCAGGCATCACAATGTTTTTATATTTATCACGGTCAACAACTTCAGCCACTGGTGGCTGACTTACACAAACATCATCATCATCATCATCATCATCATCAACATCCTCACTGTCAGATAGTACACACATATCCCCCTCATCCTGTCCCACTTCCACACACAAATCTTCAATTTGTATTACGTCCTCCTCATCATTACCATCTTTACTTGTACTGCTCCTCACATGTGCAGATGGTGCAGAAATGGTGGAAGGAGGTGAAAGTGGCTTCTCTATGAGGAGAGTGTGAGAAATGTCAGACTCACACATAGCTGACGTGGACAACCCTTAACATTACTCAAGAATGTCTGATGGTTGTGAATGCACAGTTTAACTTACTGCCTCTGCAGCTAACTTTCCTTTTGATGTTTTTTTCTTTACCACTGTAAAATTTAATTATTTTACATGTCCTGACTTAATCCCTATATGCCCCTGGACATCGGCCTTAGTAGATGACGTTGACGGACTTATATTGTCATGACTGGTGGCAGCACCTGCACCACTAGCATGTGCTTCCTGCTTTCCTCTCAATTGTTCATCCTCCATATCTATCCACAAACATAAAGTGGGTTCCACCACACACCACAATTTAAAAAAAAAATGCAATAGTCACAAATAGTAATCAAACACTGCGGTTTAATTTAACCAACAATGTCGCATAATACGTGTATGAGTCAGAAATAGTAATCAAACAGTGCGGTTTAATTTCACCAACAGTGTTGCATAAATACATATATGAGATAAGTAGGAAAATATGTTTTGTACACAAAAAATTTTTTTTTATGGATAAACACCACACATTTTAACTTACATTTTTTAACTGATTCTTCAGTAGATAAAAACATTGACAAATTTCTAAAAAAGAAAACAATAAAAGCAAATCGGAACTAAGAATTTAACTAAATAATAATGGGGATGTCAATGGATGTCAAACTTGATTGAATTATTCACAGTTCTTTCATGACAGCCTGCCAGAACGGTGGACTCCAAGCATCAACATCTATTAAAAAAAAAAAAGCAAAAGGAAAGAAAAGAAAAGAAACATTACCACAACCACACTATGCTTTGGTTTGACAATTTCAAAACAATTAACCTTTTCATGTGTCTAAGCAAATGTTAACAGCTATGTCACATTAGACACATGTACAGGTATATGTTGTCTTGTGCTTCACATTACATACATTAAATTGTAAAGTTCATTTTGTGGTTTATTGCTTTCTGTAATTAACTTAAACAGATGTTGCAGTATCCCTGCCCATGGGATATTTAAGTTAAGAAACAGCTGTTTTAAAAAAATAAAAATACTCACGAAAACACAAGCAAACAAAATATTAATTATGTTAAATACTGTAGCTGTCACAATTTATAAAACAATACAAACAGCAACAATGAATTACACATATTATTTTACTCCTCCTACCAGCATGCTCCAGCCCCATCTTCTTGGGCTCTTGATGGAAGACTTTGTGATTCTGATTGGTAAAGGGGCAGGGGAGGGAATTGTAAAGGTCTGGATATATACAGGGGAGGATGTTGGGGACTGGGATAAGGTGTAGGCTGGGGATAGTGATAGGGACAGTAAAAAAGTGTGGCTCTCTTCAGCCTCTGCATGTTTGTTACCTGTGAAGACAGCAACAAAAAGAGAACTGTCAGCATTCTGTGTACATTTACACATACATTTAAAGCGATGTCTCATAAACACAACACATGGACAATATTCAGGGACAACAATATAATCAGTCAGGGAGCAGGTAGGATAATGGAGATGTGTTTAGCATCCCGCTAGACGTGATGCCGGCGGTCATGTTACACCACTTGGGAGACTGACAGCCGACATCTCGAAGGTAAGTATTGGGGAAACTGTTAGGGTTAGGGCCAAGGGGGATTAGGGTTAGGCATTAGGGAGGGGGGTTTTCTCCAGCCGCCACCCCCTGAGGGTTAGCCCTAGCCGCCATCCCAGAAGGGTTAGGGTAGGGGGTAAAAATTCTTATCCCCTTCAACGTCGGGGTCCTCAATGTCAGGATGCCAGTGATGGTCATGTGATCGCCAGAATCCCGACAACCGTGATTTGAAACCGAACCTCAATATTGCAATAGTCTAAACTGTACTTTACAACATTCTATCCAAATGGCCATCAGTGTACACAAGTCATCTGTGTATTGATGCAATCTTTCATTGGTGTGGCCTACGAACCGTATTCAGTAACAGTTGCAGATTATGCTAAAAAGCAGAATCTGCTACTGGTTAAATTGCATGCTGGGGGCCGCACAGCACAGGGCTAGGCCGCCCAACATGCTAATAGGCGGCCAGAGTTGCAATTGCAAAATTTGCGACTTCTGAAACATAAATTAGTTTTGAACCCCTGCATACACAGCTAGGCTGTGTATTAAGGTGGACCACCGCCTTTTATTCAGGTTGCAATGGCCGCGTGTGACATTCTGTGCCCACCCCAAAAACAGTCCGGACATGCCTCCACAATTCCACGTCGACTGCTTCAATTAAATTGCACCCAAATCTAAATCTCTCTGCACATGTTACATCTGCTCCACCTGCAGTGCATCATGGTTTTGCCCAATTGCTATCTTTTTGGTTTGCCCTCAAACCTAAATAAGGCCCAGTGTTTGTTGAGTGTACAAATGCTGTTCAGCTAAGTCAATGCAGTCTGCTACATTACTCTAGTTTTTAAAATATTTCTTAATGTAATTAGCACATTTAAGGGCAATCTGGGCATCAAACCATGCAAGAAAATCTGATTGCCTGTACTGGAGTTCATTCCATCAGTTCTGCAATTTCACAGTTGTCCACTGTGATCCCAGCCTGAGCACCTCACCATAGGCCATCATTTTTATGCGATTGTTCACATATGGTACTGACAGCCCAATCCAGAGGTCCATCCCTTCAGTCAACACCTGCAGTTTAGGCCGACTGAAACTGACGTCTCTCATGATGGCAGTGATGGATGCTTGTTGGTTGCCATATATAAAGTGCTGCACTTGCACTGTTATTGGCTGCTACAGATGTGTCGCAAGAACTTATGCTGGTGCAGAGCACAGTGGTCTACATAAAAATGGTGAATATTTGTACAATGTGCTAGTTCATAAGTTGGACAATATACAGTTTGTATAAACTTTGCACAAAAGGACCCATCTAAGGCCCTCATTCCGAGTTGTTCGCTCGCTAGCTGCTTTTAGCAGCATTGCGCACGCTAAGCCGCCGCCCTCTGGGAGTGTATCTTAGCATAGCAGAATTGCGAACGAAAGATTAGCAGAATTGCGGATAGAAATTTCTTTGCAATTTCTGAGTAGCTCCAGACTTACTCAGCCATTGTGATCAGTTCAGTCAGTTTCGTTCCTGGTTTGACGTCACACACATGCCCAGCATTTTCCCAGACACTCCCCCGTTTCTTCAGACACTCCTGCGTTTTTCCCAGAAACGCCAGCGTTTTTTCACACACGCCCAGAAAACGTCCAGTTTCCGCCCAGAAACACCCACTTCCTGTCAATCACAGTACGATCACCAGAACGATGAAAAATCCTTGTTATGCCGTGAGTAAAATACCTAACTTTTGTGTAAAATAACTAAGCGCATGAGCTCTGCAAACCTTGCGCATGCGCAGTAAGCGACTAATCGCAATATAGCGAAAAATAAGAATTTACTTACCGATAATTCTATTTCTCGTAGTCCGTAGTGGATGCTGGGGACTCCGTCAGGACCATGGGGAATAGCGGCTCCGCAGGAGACAGGGCACAAAATTAAAAGTTTGACCACTAGGTGGTGTGCACTGGCTCCTCCCCCTATGACCCTCCTCCAAGCCTCAGTTAGGATACTGTGCCCTGACGAGCGTACACAATAAGGAAGGATTTTGAATCCCGGGTAAGACTCATACCAGCCACACCAATCACACTGTACAACTTGAGATCTGAACCCAGTTAACAGCATGATAACAGAGGAGCCTCTGAAAAGATGGCTTCCAACAATAATAACCCGATTTTTGTAACAATAACTATGTACAAGTATTGCAGACAATCCGCACTTGGGATGGGCGCCCAGCATCCACTACGGACTACGAGAAATAGAATTATCGGTAAGTAAATTCTTATTTTCTCTGACGTCCTAAGTGGATGCTGGGGACTCCGTCAGGACCATGGGGATTATACCAAAGCTCCCAAACAGGCGGGAGAGTGCGGATGACTCTGCAGCACCGAATGAGAGAACTCCAGGTCCTCCTTAGCCAGGGTATCAAATTTGTAGAATTTTACAAACGTGTTCTCCCCTGACCACGTAGCTGCTCGGCAGCGTTGTAATGCCGAGACCCCTCGGGCAGCCGCCCAAGGTGAGCCCACCTTCCTTGTGGAGTGGGCATTTACAGATTTTGGCTGTGGCAGGCCTGCCACAGAATGCGCAAGTTGAATTGTGCTACAAATCCAACGAGCAATCGTCTGCTTAGACGCAGGAACACCCAGCTTGTTGGGTGCATACAGTATAAACAGCGAGTCAGACTTTCTGACTCCAGCCGTCCTTGAAATATATATATATATTTTTAAGGCTCTGACAACGTCGAACAACTTGGAGTCCTCCAAGTCGCTAGAAGCCGCAGGCACCACAATAGGTTGGTTCAGGTGAAACGCTGATACCACCTTAGGGAGAAACTGAGGACGCGTCCGCAGTTCTGCCCTGTCCCAATGGAAAATCAGATATGGCTTTTGTACGAAAAAGCCGCCAATTCTGACACTCTCCTGGCCGAAGCCAGGGCCAGTAGCATGGTCACTTTCCATGTAAGATATTTCAAATCCACCGATTTGAGTGGCTCAAACCAATGGGATTTGAGGAATCCCAAAACTACATTGAGATCCCACAGTGCTACTGGAGGCACAACCGGGGCTGTATATGTAGTACTCCTTTGACAAAAGCTTGGACTTCAGGAACTGAAGCCAATTCTTTCTGGAAGAAAATCGACAGGGCCGAAAATTTGAACCTTAATGGACCCCAATTTGAGACCCATAGACAATCCTGTTTGCAGGAAATGTAGGAATCGACCCAGTTGAAATTCCTCCATCGGAGCCCTCTCCTTCAGGATCCGGCGTTCAACCGCCATGCCGTCAAACGCAGCCGCGGTAAGTCTAGAGGTAGAGTGCACGGATCCTCCGTGCGCATCCCTTGAAGTTCCGGGTACCATGTCTTTCTTGGCAAATCCGGAGCCACGAGTATCGTTCTTACTCCCCTTCGCCTTATAATTCTCAGTACCTTGGGTATGAGAGGCAGAGGGGGGAACACATACATTGACTGGTACACCCATGGTGTTACCAACGCGTCCACAGCTATTGCCTGAGGGTCTCTTGACCTGGCGCAATACCTGTCCAGTTTTTTGTTGAGGCGGGACGCCATCATGTCCACCTTTGGTTTTTCCCAACGGTTCACAATCATGTGGAAGACTTCTGGATGAAGTCCCCACTCTCCCGGGTGGTGATCGTGTCTGCTGAGGAAGTCTGCTTCCCAGTTGTCCACTCCCGGAATGAACACTGCTGACAGTGCTATCACATGATTTTCTGCCCAGTGAAAAATCCTTGCAGCTTCTGCCATTGCCCTCCTGCTTCTTGTGTCGCCCTGTCTGTTTACGTGGGCGACTGCCGTGGTGTTGCCCTACTGGATCAACACCGGCTGACCCTGAAGCAGAGGTCTTGCCAGGCTTAGAGCATTGTAAATTGCCCTTAGCTCCAGTATATTTATGTGAAGTGAAGTCTCCAGGCTTGACCACACTCCCTGGAAATTTCTTCCCTGTGTGACTGCTCCCCAGCCTCTCAGGCTAGCATTCGTGGTCACCAGGACCCAGTCCTGAATGCCGAATCTGCGGCCCTCCAAAAAGGTGAGCACTCTGCAACCACCACAGAAGAGACCCCCTTGTCCTTGGAGACGGGGCTATCCGCTGATGCATCTGAAGATGCGATCCGGACCATTTGTCCAGCAGATCCCACTGAAAGGTTCTTGCGTGGAATCTGCCAAATGGAATCGCTTCGTAAGAAGCCACCATTTACCCAGGACTCTTGTGCATTGATGCACTGAAACTTTTCCTGGTTTTAGGAGGTTCCTGACTAGCTCGGATAACTCCCTGGCTTTTTCCTCCGGGAGAAAAACCTTTTTCTGAACTGTGTCCAGAATCATCCCTAGGAACAGCAGACGTGTCGTCGGGCTCAGCTGGGATTTTGGAAAATTTAGAATCCACCCGTGCTGTTGCAGCACTACTTGGGTTAGTGCTACACCGGCCTCTAACTGTTCTCTGGATCTTGCCCTTATCAGGAGATCGTCCAAGTAAGGGATAATTAATACGCCTTTTCTTCGAAGAAGAATCATCATTTCGGCCATTACCTTGGTAAAGACCCGGGGTGCCGTGGACAATCCAAACGGCAACGTCTGAAACTGATAGTGACAGTTTTGTACCACGAACCTGAGGTACCCTTGGTTTGAAGGGCAAATTGGGACATGGAGGTAAGCATCCTTGATGTCCAAGGACACCATAAAGTCCCCTTCTTCCAGATTCGCTATCACTGCTCTGAGTGATTTCATCTTGAACTTGAACCTTTGTATGTAAGTGTTCAAAAGATTTCAGACTTAGAATAGGTCTCACCGAGCCGTCCGGCTTCGGTACCACAAACAGCGTGGAATAATACCCCTTTCCTTGTTGTAGTAGGGGTACCTTGACTATTACTTGCTGGGAATACAGCTTGTGAATAGCTTCCAACACCGTCTCCCTGTCGGAGGGAGATGTTGGTAAAGCAGACTTCAGGAATCTGCGAGGAAGAGACGTCTCGAATTCCAATCTGTACCCCTGTGATACTACCTGCAGGATCCAGGGGTCGACTTGCGAGTGAGCCCACTACGCGCTGAAATTCTTGAGACGACCCCCCCACCGGACCTGAGTCCGCTTGTAAGGCCCCAGCGACATGCTGAGGACTTTTCAGAAGCGGGGGAGTGCTTCTGCTCCTGGGAAGGAGCTGCTTGCTGCAGTCTCTTACCCTTTCCTTTGCCTCAGGCAGATATGAATGGCCTTTTGCCCGCTTGTTCTTATGAGAACGAAAGGACTGAGGCTGAAAAGACGGTGTCTTTTTCTGTTGGGAGGTGACCTGAGGTAAAAAAGGTGGATTTTCCGGCTGTTGCCGTGGCCACCAAGTTCGATAGACCGACCCCAAATAATTCCTCCCCTCTATACGGCAAACTTCCATATGCCGCTTGGAATCCGCATCACCTGACCACTGTCGCGTCCATAAACTTCTTCTGGCAGAAATGGACAGCGCACTTACCCTTGATGCCAGAGTGCAAATATCCCTCTGTGCATCTCGCATATAAAGAAAATGCATCCTTTAAATGCTCTATAGTCAATAAAATATTGTCGCTATTCAGGGTATCAATATTTCCAGTCAGAGATTCCGACCAAACCCCCCCAGCACTGCACATCCATGCTGGGGCGATTGCTGGTCGCAGTATAACATCAGTATGTGTGTATATACTTTTTAGAGTATTTTCCAGCCTCCTATCAGCTGGATCTTTGAGGGCGGCCGTATCAGGAGACGGTAACGCCACTTGTTTTGATAAGCGTGTGAGCGCCTTATCTACCCTAGAGGGTGTTTCCCAGCGCGCCCTAACCTCTGGCGGGAAAGGGTATAATGCCAATAACTTCTCTGAAATTAGCAACTTCCTATCGGGGGTAACCCACGCTTCATCACACACTTCAATCAATTCATCTGATTCAGGAAAAACTACAGGTAATTTTTTCACACCCCACATAATACCCATTTTTGTGGTACTTGTAGTATCAGAAATATGTAACGCCTCCTTCATTGCCGTGATTATGTAACGTGTGGCCCTACTGGAAAATACGTTTGTTTCTTCACCGTCGACACTGGAGTCAGTGTCCGTGTCTGTGTCTGTCGACCGACTGAGGTAATGGGCGTTTTAAAGCCCCTGACGGTGTTTGAGACGCCTGGACAGGTACTAATTGGTTTGCCGGCCGTCTCATATCGTCAACTGACCTTGTAGCGTGTTGACACTATCACGTAATTCCATAAATAAAGCCATCCATTCCGGTGTCGACTCCCTAGGGGGTGACATCCCATTACAGGCAATTGCTCCGCCTCCACACCAACATCGTCCTCATACCTGTCGACACACACGTACCGACACACAGCACACACACAGGGAATGCTCTGATAGAGGACAGGACCCCACTAGCCCTTTGGGGAGACAGAGGGAGAGTTTGCCAGCACATACCAAAGCGCTATAATTATACAGGGACAACCTTATAGTAAGTGTTTTCCCTTATAGCAGCTTAATATATAATAATATCGCCAAAAAATGCCCCCCCCTCTCTGTTTTAACCCTGTTTCTGTAGTGCAGTGCAGGGGAGAGCCTGGGAGCCTTCCCACCAGCGGATCTGTGTGGGAAAAATGGCGCTGTGTGCTGGGGAGATAGGCCCCGCCCCCTTCACGGCGGGCTCTTCTCCCGTTTTTTTCTGTAATCCTGGCAGGGGTTAAATACATCCATATAGCCCAGGGGCTATATGTGATGTATTTTTAGCCAGTAAAGGTAATTACATTGCTGCCCAGGGCGCCCCCCCCCAGCGCCCTGCACCCTCAGTGACCGCGGTGTGAAGTGTGCTGAGAGCAATGGCGCACAGCTGCAGTGCTGTGCGCTACCTTAAGAAGACTGGGAAGTCTTCAGCCGCCGATTTCTGGACCTCTTCTCTCTTCAGCATCTGTAAGGGGGCCGGCGGCGCGGCTCCGGTGACCCATCCAGGCTGTACCTGTGATCGTCCCTCTGGAGCTAGTGTCCAGTAGCCTAAGAAGCCAATCCATCCTGCACGCAGGTGAGTTCGCTTCTTCTCCCCTTAGTCCCGCGTTGCAGTGAGCCTGTTGCCAGCAGGACTCACTGAAAATAAAAAACCTAACAAACTTTTATTCTAAGCAGCTCTTTAGGAGAGCCACCTAGATTGCACCCTTCTCGGCCGGGCACAAAAATCTAACTGAGGCTTGGAGGAGGGTCGTAGGGGGAGGAGCCAGTGCACACCACCTAGTGGTCAAACTTTTAATTTTGTGCCCTGTCTCCTGCGGAGCCGCTATTCCCCATGGTCCTGACGGAGTCCCCAGCATCCACTTAGGACGTCAGAGAAATCGTCAACGAGCGAACAACTCGGAATGACCCCCTAAGTTCATTATTTTTAATGTACAATAACTTCCAATTTTCAAAATAAGCAAACATATTCAGCATTAAGCAAAAGCAAAATTAGTAAATATTTGCTGAAGTTTTTATGTTGTCATTTTTTTATTTATCTTACACAAATATACACTTACATAATTGTGTCCAGCAAATATTGCCTGAACTCCCTACCCTGTGACCACAGCCAAATCCTCATCTGGCTCAACGTGTGGTTCCTCCTATGACACCCTGCTCTTTATGGGGATGTTATGAAACACAGAACACAGAGTAATTGTTTGACAAACGACATCCGACATTTACATGACATCTCCATCAGACTGGTCCAAAGATGTAACACATGCCTTCAAGAGCCCAAAGACCCATTCAATTACCTACATGGTGGCTGTATATGAGGCATTGTAGGCAAACTCTGCCTCTGTCAGGTCGCAATATGGGCGTCAGGAGCCATGCAGGGCTGTATCTAGGTGTGTGTGGCGGGTGCACCGCACATAGCGCTGCAGGGTAGGGGTGCTGTTGGCAACACTTGTCAATGAACTGTTTTATTTACTTTCACTTGCAGCTTGATCAGCTGAGCAGACCTATGTAGTGTGTGGCTGCAAGGATTGGATGTGTGGCTGCACACTACATAGACTTGCTCAATTGCAATGCTGATTTTTTTTTTATTTACAAATTACAAGTATCTTCAAACAGTGGGGTATATTTACTAAGGTCCCGATTTTGACCGAGATGCCGTTTTTTCTTCAAAGTGTCATATCGGTCATTTACTAAACTCAAATCTTGGTAGTGATGAGGGCATTCGTATTTTTTTTGAAGTCCAACCAAAAAAATACGAATGAATACACCATCGGTCAAAACGCGGCTGTTTAAGTATGAATCTCGGTCATTTACTAAGAAGTGCAAAGCAAAAAAAAAAAAAACACTGCCGTGAAAAAATACAACTCGTAAAAAAGTGCTAAAAAAAACAGACCTGCTTTTTTGAGCCGTGATTGGATAGGCATGCACGGATCCATGAGATCCGTGCATGTATATCAGTGGGAAGGGGTGGGAAAGTGTTAATTTTTAGAAAAAAAATTGCGTGGGGTCCCCACTCCTAAGCATAACCAGCCTCGGGCTCTTTGAGCCGATCCTGGTTGCAGAAATATGGGGGAAAAAATGGACAGGGGTTCCCCCATATTTAAGCAACCAGCATCGGGCTCTGCGCCTGGTCCTGGTTCCAAAAATACGGTGGACAAAAAGAGTAGGGGTCCCCCGTATTTTTAAAACCAGCACCGGGCTCCACTAGCTGGACAGATAATGCCACAGCCGGGGGTCACTTTTATATAGTGCCCTGCGGCCGTGGCATCAAATATCCAACTAGTCACCCCTGGCCGGGGTACCCTGGGGGAGTGGGGACCCCTTCAATCAGCCACCCAAGGGCCAGGGATGAAGCCCGAGGCTGTCCCCCCCATCCAATGGGCTGCGGATGGGGGGCTGATAGCCTTTGTTGAAAATGTAAAGATATTGTTTTTAGTAGCAGTACTACAAGTCCCAGCAAGCCTCCCCCGCATGCTGGTACTTGGAGAACCACAAGTACCAGCATGCGGCGGAAAAACGGGCCCGCTGGTACCTGTAGTACTAATACTAAAAAAATACCTAAAAAAAGACAAGACACACACACCTTGAAAGTAAAGATTTATTACATACATCCACACAAACATACATACATACTTACCTTATGTTCACACGCAGGTCGGTCCTCTTCTCCAGTAGAATCCATGGGGTACCTGTTGAATAAATTATACTCACCAGCTCCAGGGTCCCAGGCTCCTCGGCGAATCCATTTGTAATCCACGTACTTGATTAAAATAAAAAAACGGACACCCGAGCCACGCACTGAAAGGGGACCCATGTTTTCACATGGGTCCCCTTTCCCCGAATGCCAGAAACCCACTCTGACTTCTGTCTAAGTGGGTTTCTTCAGCCAATCAGGGAGCGCCACGTTGTGGCACCCTCCTGATCGGCTGTGTGCTCCTGTACTGTATGACAGGCGGCACACGGCAGTGTTACAATGTAGCGCCTATGCGCTCCATTGTAACCAATGGTGGGAACTTTCTGCTCAGCGGTGAGGTTACTTTTGGTCAACCGCTGAGCAGAAAGTTCCCACCATTGGTTACAATGGAGCGCATAGGCGCTACATTGTAACACTGCCATGTGCCGCCTGTCAATCAGTACAGGAGCACACAGCCGATCAGGAGGGTGCCACAACGTGGCGCTCCATGATTGGCTGAAGAAACCCACTTAGACAGAAGTCAGAGTGGGTTTCTGGCATTCGGGGAAAGGGGACCCATGTGAAAACATGGGTCCCCTTTCAGTGCGTGGCTCGGGTCTCCGTTTTTTTTTTTTAATCAAGTACGTGGATTACAAAAGGATTATCCGAGGAGCCTGGTACCCTGGATCTGGTGAGTATAATTTATTCAACAGGTACCCCATGGATTCTACTGGACAAGAGGACCGACCTGCGTGTGAACATAAGGTAAGTATGTATGTATGTTTGTGTGGATGGATGTAATAAAACTTTACTTTCAAGGTGTGTGTGTATTGTGTTTTTTTGGGTATTTTTTTAGTAGTAGTACTACAGGTACCAGCGGGCCCGTTTTTCCACCACATGCTGGTACTTGTGGTTCTCCAAGTACCAGCATGCGGGGGAGGCTTGCTGGGCCTTGTAGTACTGCTACTAAAAACAATATCTTACACTTTTACTCAAGGCTATCAGCCCCCCATCCGCAGCCCATTGGATGGGGGGGACAGCCTCGGGCTTCACCCCTGGCCCTTGGGTGGCTGGGGGGGGACCCCTTGATTGAAGGGGTACCCACTCCCCCAGGGTACCCCGGCCAGGGGTGACTAGTTGGATATTTGATGCCACGGCCGCAGGGCACTATATAAAAGTGACCCCCGGCTGTGGCATTATCTGTCCAGCTAGTGGAGCCCGGTGCTGGTTTTAAAAATACGGGGGACCCCTACGCTTTTTGTCCCCCGTATTTTTGGAACCAGGACCAGGCGCAGAGCCCGATGCTGGTTGATTAAATATGGGGGGAACCCCTGTCATTTTTTTCCCCATATTTCTGCAACCAGGATCGGCTCAAAGAGCCCGAGGCTGGTTATGCTTAGGAGGGGGGACCCCACACAATTTTTTTTTACAGTTTTACAGTGCTTATTTAAAAAAAAAAAAAAAAAAATGAACCCCAGCACGGATCACACAGATCCGGCCGAGATTCATTTTGAAAAAGTCGGCAGTGTTTTGCTAATCACTGCCGTAAAAAACTAAAAAAAAACACGAATGACATCGACATCGGAACAAAAGAAAATGCAGAATACGACAGCTTAGTAAATTAGTCGTAATATATTCAAAAAGTTGCAATTTTACACTTTCGATGTCATTCGTGATTGAACTTTGACCTTTTTCCAAAAATTACGAATGTTAGTAAATATACCCCAGTGTTCATAGTGTTTATGCAGGATCATATAGCTCAATAAGTAGGGTGTTTTATTAGAATTCAACAGGTTATAGGTTTGAATCCTGGGTATGGCAGTATACTGAAATGTTTTATTTAATAAAGGGTATTGTAACTGAATAACAGCGAGCTCTCAAGTTAAGTGCATGAATGTGGTATAAAGAGCATTTGAGTCCAAATACATTTTCTTGCAGTGGTCTATAAATGTGTGCGTGTGTATATATATATATACATATATATATATACAATATATACCAATAGTGAGTAGGCACCCCTACTGTAGTATTACATTGTATAATATTAAACCATCCACCAAAACCGCCACTTGGCAAAGTATAGTTCCCTTAGAGTTTATAATGGCCAAAATGTTCCACTAATATATATGGGGGAAGGGGCATGATATCATGGGCCTTTTCTAGGATCAATCTTGCCATGCCCATTCCCTATGAGGCGTCTCTGGCCAAGGACACTGAAAAGTCTTGTTACGGCTCTGGAGCCATGGGCAACAAGGGTATCCAATATCACCTGAAATTCAGAATAAAACAAATTATACAACCAAATACACATTGAAAATACTAAACAAAATACACAATTTACTAAATATTTAACCAGCAGTCATGCCTCTCAGTTTCTGCCATAGCCATGACTGCCGGATGCCAAAAGCATTGTAAGCACAACCCAGAAAATTGGCAAACAGGCAAAGAATCTTGTGGAAGGCAGCACATACAACCATTACATTTATAGAATGGTAATGCTTCCTGTTCCAGTAGATATGCACATCCCTGGAAGGTGGCACTAGTGCCATATGGGTGCCATCTACAATACCTGTGGAAAGCTATAATTGCCAGAGTGCTGCTCTGTCACTGCTAGGGACTTTTCATCCAAAGGTATGTGTATAAACTGGTTGAGGTGCACCATAAGGCACTTGGAACATGCTTGATGTAAAAAGAAAGAGATACTCAACATTCCAACGCTTTTTTCCCTCAACAATATAGCAAAATGAAATGAAAAAGCCAAGGAACAAAAACAAAACAGGAAATCAAATGTACAGTGCTATGTAACAAGAGAGACATACACCATTATGACACTTACCTTCTTCAACAATATATCACAATGAAATGAAAACTCCAAACGTTAAAAAAACAGGAAATCAAATATATAGCACCTTCTGCAAGAAAGCATATGAGTGACATGAAAACCTGCTGTTCCCAAACATTATAGAGAATTAAAAGACACATACACACACTGGAAACACTTACTTCAATACCCTTTTAATAATCCTTGCTCCACCATCCACAAGAAAGGACTCTTGCCACCCAAAGAGGATCCTCATAAAGCCTATAGCCCCTCCCACCTTTTGCATGCATATGCACATAATCATGTTCATGTGCATGCAGAGTTGGCTCATAGTGCTCCCCCAGCACCTACTCCAAATATAGATGAATCAACAACTTTAGGGGAAAGCATTACTGTGAAAGCTAAGACTCCTGCAGGGCAGTTGAGAGTGAGGTCAGGCCTGTGTGCTAGAGTGGGTGTGGCCAAATCCAGGGAAGTATGACCATGGCCCCTTCCCTTAAAAAAATATTACGTACAGTACTGTGGTCAACACAGTGGTGCCGCAAGTGCTGCAGGGGGTGGCATAAGTTGCAAAGGGGGTGGTTTGTGGCATAAAGTGGGGTACCTTTGGGAGTGGCAACCCCAGCACATCTTCTCTCTCCAGGGTCCCCATTGGATGGGTCATCTGCCACTTTCTTACTCTTGTCACATCCCATGTTCCCCAGCTCCCGGCGTGATGGGCTCCCAGCACTCACCCAGTTAGACCCATGGGTCAGGGGCGACGCTGTATTGCAAAGCAGGACAAGGGGACTATCCTCTTTATCAGCACGCCATACAGTAGCAGTGCCTGCTGCCGTGCTGCTGAGGGGGATAAGCTATGTCCAGGCAACCCATTCCTCCACCAGGCCCCTACAAAAAGGCCAAGCTCAGGTAAACAGTACTTGTTCCTTCCCTCTTGGTGCCCCGAAACTCCAGGAACAAGCCATGTGGACACTCCTGATCCACATAGGGTCCATGGAAAAAAACAACAACGACATATCCTTGTGACACAAGCTATGGAGAAACTACAAAATAGCCCAAGGCAATTTGGGTCAACACTAACCAAATCTGGCAAGAGATCACTATTGAAGTCAACAACAATGCACCATTAGGCTAGATAAAAGCTAAAGTTAAAAAATGGTAGAAGTTAATATAACATATACTTTACAGAAGTGTCTGTGAGTCCCTATCTTCTCAACAATGACAACTGTTATTATGAAACTATATGCAATAAAAACAGGATTTTTATACCTACCGGTAAATCCTTTTCTCCTAGTCCGTAGAGGATGCTGGGGTTCACTTCAATACCATGAGGTATAGATGGTTCCGCAGGAGCCATGGGCACTTTAAGACTTTTTCGGAGTGTGAACTGGCTCCTCCCTCTATGCCCTTCCTCCAGACCTCAGTATAGGAACTGTGCCCAGGGAGACGGACATTTCGAGAAAAGTTTTTACTTTTAAGTTAATGGTGAGATTCATACCAGCTCACACTTCAACCATGCCGCACAACATGGCATTCAACAAAACACATGCCAACGGCATGAACATTACAGCAAACATGCTGAAAACATTTTCAACAAATTAACAACTGCAGGTAAAGTACGCACTGGGCTGGGTGCCCAGCATCCTCTATGGACTACGAAAAAACGATTTACCGTTAGGTATAAAAATCCGGTTTTCTCATACGTCCTAGAGGATGCTGGGGTCCACTTCAGTACCATGGGGTTATACCAAAGTTCCAGTACAGAGTGCGGATGTCCCTGCAGCACTGATTGACCAAACTTTAGGTCCTCATCGGCCAAGGTTTCAAACTTGTAAAACTTAGCAAACGTGTTTGTCCCTGACCAAGTAGCTGCTCGGCAAAGTTGCAATGCCGAGACCCCCCGGGCAGCCGCCCAGGATAAGCCCACCTTCCTATTAGAATGGGCAGTCACTGAATTCGGTATCGGCAATCCTGCTGTGGAATGAGCGTGCTGAATCGTACCTCTGATCCAGCGCGCAATAGTTTGCTTAGAAGCAGGACACCCAATCTTGTTGGGAGCATACAGGACAAACAGAGCCTCTGTTTTCCGTATCCAAGCTGTTCTTGCGACATAAATTCTCAAGGCCCTGACCACATCCAGAGACTTTGAAGCAGCGAAGGTGTCAGTAGCCACTGGCACCACAATAGGTTGGTTTATATGGAAAGAAGAAACCACCTTTGGAACTTTTTGAACTTCGCCCTATCTAGGTGGAAAATCAAGTAAGGGCTCTTTTGAGACAAGGCCCCTAACTCAGACACCCTCCTTGCTGTCAGGAACTGGTGCAGAATCCGGAATTTGGGATCAGGTACCAAGTGGTTGACGTTACCCAGAACAGAGGCGCGGAGTCTAACATGCCGGGAGGTTTTCACCAGGGAACCCCGCAAGGGGATATGGGCTTCGCGGCTCCCGTCGTGCAGGTCGCGGACCCCTGTCTGGGTCACTTGATACCTGAACTGGACTTGAGTTATGGTAGAGGTGTTGTATATGACAACCGCAGGGATATGCAGGAACAAACAGGAACTGGAGAGGGTGACAGGGTGCACACGGCCAGATGGTACACTGGGGCTGTGGAGATGGAACAGCAGCAAAAACTCTAGGAGAGACACAAGAGGTAGCGGCACACGGACGGACTGGGGTGCAGACACTTGGAGATAGGGTAACGGCAGTCGGCAGACTAAGGTCGTCAGCAAGATGGTGAAGCTGGAATTCAGTGCAGGAACATGGCAAAACCCACTGGACAGATGTACTGAGACCAGAGAGGAACCAGAGAGCAGAACACCATATGGAGTAGCTATAACTGGCAAAGCCTCTTGGGATTGAGAGGCTTAAAAGAACAGGTTGGACCAATCAGCTGTGAGCACCAGACAGGCCCCCAGTAATTGATATAACATGCAGCTGCAGTGCAAACTGGGTAAGCTGACAAGCTGAATAGTAGGTTTCAGGTAACCAGCTGTAATTACAGAATCCAGGCACCTGTGGAGTCAGTTGCTGAGTGCAGGAGCTGAGGCACTGGGAGTCAACTATGCAGGAGCCAGCTGTGACCTGTAGTTCCAGAAACTGAAGCAAAGGTAAATCATAACCATAACTAACAAAACATGAGTAATGTGCTCAGGATTATAACACTTGCAGATGCCAAGGCCAGCAGAATGACCACTTTCCAAGTGAGAAACTTCAACTCTATCTCCTGGAGAGGTTCAAACCAATCCGATTGAAGGAACTGCAACACCACGTTAAGATCCCATGGTGCCACAGGAGGCACAAATGGAGGTTGGATGTGCAGAACCCCTTTCACGAATGTCTGAACTTCTGGAAGGGAGGCCAATTGTTTCTGAAAGAAAACAGACAAGGCCGAAATCTGGACCTTGATTGAACCCAATCGTAGGCCTGCATCCCCACCAGCCTGGATTAAAATGTAGAAAACGTCCTAACTGAAACTCTTCCATTGGAGCCTTCTTGGTTTCACACCAAGATACATATTTTCTCCAAATATGGTGGTAATGTCTAGACGTTACTCCTTTCCTGGCCTGAATAAGAGTGGGAATGACTTCTTTGGGAATAATCGTCTGGGCTAGGATCCGGCGCTCAACAGCCATGCCGTCAAACATAGCAGTGGTAAGTCTTGATACACACATGGCCCCTGCTGCAGCAGGTCCTCACGATGAGGAAGAGGCTGAGAATCTTCTATGAGTAACTCTTGAAGATCTGGATACCAAGCCCTCCTTGGCCAGTCTGGGACAATGAGGATCGCTCGAACCCCTGTTCTTCTTATGATCTTGAGAACTTTCGCTATGAGTGGAAGACATATACCGACCGAAACACCCACTGTGTCACTAGTGCATCCACTGCTATTGCTTGAGAGTCTCTCGACCTGGATCAATATCTCTGAAGCTTCTTGTTGAGACGAGATGCCATCATGTCTACTTGAGGAACCCCCCAAAGACTTGTCACCTCTGCGAAGACTTCTTGGTGGAGGCCCCATTCTCCTGGATGGAGATCGTGTCTGCTGAGGAAGTCTGCTTCCCAGTTGTCCAATCCCGGAATGAAATTGCCCGACAGAGCTCTTGCATGTCTTTCCGCCCAGAGGAGAATCTTTGTCACCTCTGCCATTGCCGCTCTGCTTTTCATTCCGCCCTGACGGTTTATGAACGCGACTGCTGTTACATTGTCTGACTGGATCTGTATGGGTTGATCTTGAAGAAGATGCCCCACTTGTAGAAGGCCGTTGTAAATGGCTATCAACTCCAGAACGTTTATGTGAAGACAAGTTTCTTGACTTGACCACCTTCCTTGGAAGCTTTCCCCCTGTGTGACTGCTCCCCAGCCTCGGAGACTTGCATCCATGGTTACTAGGACCCAGTCCTGAATCCCGAACCTGTGTCCCTCTAGTGGGTGAGAACTGTGTAGCCACCACAGGAGCAAAATTCTGGCTTTGGATGACAGGATTGTCCTCTGACGCATATGTAGATGGGATCCGGACCACTTGTCCAACAGGTCCCACTGGAATACTCTGGCATGGAATCGGCCAAACTGTATGGCCTCGTAGGCTGCTACCATCTTTCCCAACAGCCGAATGCATTGATGAATCGACACTCTTGTTGGTTTCAGAACTTGTTTGACCATTTTCTGGATTTCCAGAGCCTTTTCTACTGCAAGAAATACCCTCTGCATCTCTGTGTCCAGTATCATCCCCAGAAAGGACAATCTTGTCGTCGGTTCCAACTGCGACTTTGGAAAATTTATGATCCAACCGTGTTGTTGAAGTATTGTCAAGGAGAGTGCAATGTTCTGCACCAACCTTTCTCTGGACCTCGTTTTTATCAGGAGATCATCCAGGTAAGGAATTATATTGACTCCTTGCTGTCAAAGGAGGACCATCATTTCTGCCTTCACCTTGGTGAACACCCTCGGTGCCGTGGAGAGTCCGAACGGCAACGTCTGAAATTGGTAATGACAATTCTGTATTGCAAATCTCAGATAAGCTTGATGTGGAGGATAAATGAGAACATGTAAGTAGGCATCTTTTATGTCCACTGACACCATGAAGTCCCCCTCCTCTAGACTGGAAATCACTGCTCTCAGAGATTCCATCTTAAACTTGAACCTTTGCAGGTAGAGATTCAGAGTTTTCAGGTTTAGAATCGGTCTGACCGAGCCGTCCGGCTTCGGAACTACGAATAGGTTTGAATAAAACCCTTCTCCTTGTTGTAACAAGGGAACCAGGACAATGACTTGATCCTGACACAATTTTTGTATTGCTGCTGTCACCACTTCCCTGTCTGGGATAGAAGCTGGTAAGGTCGATTTGAAAAATCGGCATGGGGGAATGTCTTGAAACTCCAGTTTGTACCCGTGGGGCACTATTTGTACAACCCACGGGACCAGGCCAGATTGAACCCAGAACTGACTGAAGAGTTTCAGATGTGCCCCCACCTGAGCGGACTCCCGCAAGGCAGCCCCAGCGTCATGCTGAAGATTTGGCAGAAACAGAGGTTGATTTCTGCTCCTGTGATCCTGGAGACACTGTGGACATTTTTCCTTTTCCCCTTCCTTTACCCGCAAAGAAAGGGGAACCTTTACCCTTTTTGTATTTATTGGGCCAAGAGGACTGCATCTGAGAGTGATGTGTCTTTTTCGCCGGCGCAGGAGCATTAGGCAAGAATGTCGACTTACCCGCGGTAGCCGCAGAAACTAAAGCATCCAGCCCATCTCCAAACAAAGCCTCACCTTTATACGGGAGAGCCTCCATATTCCTTTTGGAATCTGCGTCAGCATTCCATTGGCGAATCCACAACGCCCTCCGTGCTGAAATTGCCATGGTAGCGACTCTTGATCCCAAGAGACCAATATCTTTCATGGCTTCTAGCATATACGCAGCAGCGTCTTTGATATGACCTAACGTTAGTAGTATCTTGTCTCTATCAATTGTGTCAATGTCTGATGACAAGTTTTCTGACCACTTTTCAATAGCACTACTCACCCACGCACAGGCAATGGTAGGCCTGAGTAGTGTCCCACTGGCCACATAAATCGATTTTAATGTATTCTCTAACTTGCGGTCTGCCGGCTCCTTAAGTGAAGCCGTCCCTGGTGCAGGGAGGATCACCTTTTTTGTTAACAGCGACAGGGCACTGTCTAAAACTCCCACCTTTTCCTGTTCTCTGCAGGGAAAGGGTAAACTATTGGAATTCTTTTGGGAACCTGAAATTTCTTTTCAGGATTGGTCCATACTCCCTCAAAGATACTGTTCAGCTCATGAGATGGAGGAAAAGTTACATTCATTTTCTTTTCTTTACAAAAGTAAGCCTTCTCCTGTGGTAAAGGAGCGGCCTCCGTAACTTCTAACACCTCCTTTATAGCAACAATCATGTATTGAATGTTTTTTGCTAATTTTGGATCTATTCCCCTGGAATCACTAGTGTTGACACAGGAATCAGAGTCCGTGTCGGTATCAGTTTGCACTATTTGTGCAAATGACCTTATATGTGACCCAGAGGAATCCCCTGTGGATGAAAAGGCAGAACTATTAAAAAAATCACATCTTCGACAGATTTTCTCTAGTTTTCTGCATGAGACTCAGACTTATCCAATCTCTTACTGATATGATTCACACTATCACGTAATTCTTCCACCCATTCAGGCTCTTGGTGTGATGGCAGCACCACCACATTACAACTCTGTGTCCCTAAAATAGCTCCCTCAGGGGAAGAGCTCCCTGCCTCAGACATGCCACACAAGTGCACAATCACACCACAGACACTCTGGGGCTTATAGGGGACAGACCCACAGTAAAATCTGTCAGAGGGACACAGAAAGGAATTGCCAGTCCACAACTCAGCGCCTAAAGAAAAAATCCCTGTGTTGTGTAATTTGTACACAGAGACTTTCCGCGCTATATATTGCCAATAATATGTTATAGTACCACAATATACACTTCCCCCCCCCCCTTTTTTCCCCTGATACTTGAGTCAGAAGTGGAGAGGAGGATCAGCGTTTCTTCCCCTGCTGTCTGCTGGAAGAAAATGGCGCTGAGCAGTGTGCTGGCCCCTACAATGGTGCGTTTTTCCTCAGCTATTGAAATTAGATATTTATACTGGCGGGGGTGTAGGACTGTGCCACAGCATCATATGCCACCTTTTGCCACCCTGCTGTGCACTGCGTTATGGAGAGCATATTCCCGCTCGCTGTGCGGTACCTTAAGCCATCACGATGACCGGAGATCCCTCTCTGCAGACCTCCGGTAATACTACTCACCAGTCTTCTAACTTCTGGCTCTGTTAGGGGGGTTATGGTGTGCTGTGGGAGTGAGCGCATAGCCACAGCTAGAGTTCAGTACCCTTCAGGAGCTAATGGTGTCCTGTCAGCAGAAGAAGAGCCATGAAACGCTTTTAGGAAGTTGGTTCCTACTTCTTGCCCCTAAGTCCCACAAAGCAGAGAGACTATTGCCAGCAGTCTCCCTGAAAATAATAAACCTAACAAAGTCTTTTAGTGAAACTCAGTAGAGCTCCACTAGAGTGTGACCTGTCTGTCTGGGCATATTTTCTAAACTGAGGTCTGGAGGAAGGGCATAGAGGGAGGAGTCAGTTGACACTCTGAAAAAGTCTTAAAGTGCCCATGGCTCCTGCGGAACCGTCTATACCCCATGGTACTGAAGTGGACCCCAGCATCCTCTAGGACGTATGAGAAAAGAACACAACTCGATGGGGCCACAACGGTGTGTGTGACCATAAACATGTTATCTAGCAACATAAACTCATATATTATAAAAGTTTTTTGCTTTTAAGAACATTTTTATGTCACGTGACTACTTTTTTATATGATATAACATTGGATGCTACATAAGATAGAAATATACAATTCTTTATCTTCTGGTAAATACATAAAATAAATAACTTAAATATTTACAAGTGTCTTTGGTTTATGAATGCCCCTTGGCATTTGGGATAATTAGCGCCAGAGGCGTCACCGGGTGTGGTGACACCCGGTGCGCGCCCCTGATCTCCTGCCGCGATCGCGGCAAAAGGGGGCGTGGCCTTGTACTTAGGGGGCGTGGCTTCACAGGGATTCCGGAATCGTCACTCTGGGGGCATGCCCAGCATCTCCGGGGATGCTGGGCTTCCCCCAGAGCCAGTCAGTCAGTGCGGAGGAGCTGACATTTGGTGTCACCCTCCTCCAGGCGTCACACCCGGGTGCGGGCCGCACCCCCCGCACCCGCCTTGTGACGCCACTGATTAGCGCTAATAGTATTAGTTTTTCTTCCAAAGATAGGTGTACCAAGCTTGTGGAATCATATTCAAAAAGACTTGAGGCTGTAATTGCTGCCAAAGGTGCATCAACAAAGTATAGAGCAAAAGCTGTGAATACTTATGTACAGGTGATTTCTTAGTTTTTTATTTTTAATATATTTGCAAAAATCTAAAGAAAAAACTTTTTATCACATTGTCATTATGGTGCATTGTGTGTAGAATTTTGAGGGAAAAAATTAGTTTATTCCAGTTTGGAATAAGGCTGTAACATAACAAAATGTGGAAAAAGTGAAGCACTGTGAATATTTTCCGGATACACTATATGCTCACCATAGTACTTGTCCTGGTTTGGTAGCATTTGGCTGGTGCTTTAAAAGCATTGCAATCCCCATTTACTTTATTCATGTTTAAAAATGTTAAGTAAATAAATAAGATTTTTTATTTGAAAGAAATGTCTGTCTTATAGCCCTCGCACTGTACATCACGCGGCCTGTTTCCCAGATCCTCCAGCACCCGATCTGTAGCTGGTGATAATCAGCAATCCATCAGGGACTCTGGAAATTAAACATGTTCTAAATGACTGATATGCCAAACCTGACCGTTTTCAGGTGGTATCGGGGAATCAGGATTTTTAAACATGTTTAATATTCCAGATTCTCCAACCCAATCATCTGGGTATCGATGCATTGCCCCAATATTTCTTTAATGTATGGGCGCCATTACTTACATTTGTTTTTGTTGATGTTTATGCAAAATTCTGTTTCAAAATAAACAAAAGGTCCTTTCATCTTAATTAATTAGCCTGGCTTTGCGTTTCTTATTATTGACACGTAGTTAAATGGTTAAATGCTACAGGCTTTCTCTTAACTGAGTACTAGAGTGCATGATTTATCAGTCACAAGAACATCATGTTTGAGTTACCAAACTGAAAGATCAGGGTGATTAGACTGCATGTGCATGTTATTTACTTGGCTCTATAAAATCTGCATATGCTCAAACCTGTCACTTTGTTATTGGAGTGTGACAGTTCTGTACGGCTGTACAGTACTAATCCCAGGAGAGACTGATACCTTAACATATTGACTTCTGTTTTTCACCTGTATCTTGTTATCTTCATTAAAACCTACTCTTGTTTGGAGTAAACGTATGGACTAATAGCCGTGCTCACATCTGCTACACATCTACCAACTTTTAGACATCTACTAATACTTATAGCAATATTACGGTCTTGCTCATTATGAGTTAGGTTGATCATAATGCTTGACCTCTCACAGTGTAAAACATTATTTAGTTACAATCCTAAACAATATTTTGTGTACTCAAAATGTTTGATTTTGTTTTGAGTGTCTATATTTTATTTATTTATTTACAGTGCATTTTGGGGGTATACATTCCTTATAAGGTGTTCCAAATTTACATATCTTGAGACATACAGAAAATGTAAACAAACATTTTTTAAATGTTACTAAAAAAGTGAATCTGAAACTTTATTAGTGTTTTATATGATCAAGAAAAATACAATACAGCCAAAGTGTCTGTGAAATATGTATCTGTGATTCTTTACTTCATAGTTCATATTGATAATGTTTTATTTAAAAAGAGTAAAGGGGTTTCCTAGAGAAAATAAAACAATTCATGGATAATCACAGCCGCCTGAATAGATGAGGAGTTGTTGCCGCATGAAACAGGGTGCTTATTTTAGTTGGTAATACAGTTAAAAGGCAGCAATAATTGCAGCAAATCTTGTGACATTTGCCACTACATTTCAGCTGACTAGAATTGGTATCTATTGGTAAAAGGATGTATTAGGCTAGCATATAAATAGGTGAGCTACAGTAGTACAGTGCCGTTTCTAGCAGCGTGCCAGCCATGCAATCGCACAGTGCGTTCACTGCAGCAATTTTCAATGTCCTTTAACTGCTCCCCTGCCTCCCTGTCATTAGTGCTCGGGGGTGGAATTTCATGCATCTGGTGTTAATAAATGCTGCCATGCATGTGGTAATTGGCAGGATGTATTGCACACAAAATGTGATGCTTAATACATCCAGTCTTCTGGGTTCATTCTATGACATTGCAAATTCATCAATAGTTAAACTTTTCCTAGAATCCACACCGTAAACTTGACCACTTTATTATTCAAATTATAATTTATGTATATAAGTAAAAATAAGATTTTGCTTTCAAGAAAGATACTATAATTACTGTATACATCTAGTGGTGAACCACACCACATTTAGAGATATCTTCTGCAATCTGCCATTTATGATCGTACAAACAGGCCAAATAGGGGCTACTATTTTTTAGACTTACCAAGCTCCTCTTGGCCCCAATAACTAATGCTTGGCCTTGGTCAGGGCTGCCATTCAAAATTCTTGGGCCAAGTAATGACAAAATAGGCAGGGTCTCCTCCTGCCTATTTACTGTATGAGGGTTAATCCCCAATGTATTTCTAGATTAGACTACCCCCTCCCTTTCATGGATGCGACCAGTATTTGGAGAGTATGCTGGTCTCTGTAGTGCTATTTGGAGATCCCGGGAGTATCTTCAGGTAAGTTAGCTCTCAATACGGATACATTCGCTCAGATGCCATTATCATGTGGAATTATGTTATATTACCCGGAAGGGTTGTTATTATTATTAGTACCTGTGGCGAGTCTGGGGTGCGGTTCCCCATTGATTGGTGGAGGTTGGCTGCTCTGGGGTAGCTGGCCTTTGCCAGTTTGTGGGGATCTGCACCCCGGGCCCAGACCTAGAGTTAGGGACCACCAGCATTGGTGGAGCTTTGTCTGGGCCTGGTGGCTTATCATGCATTTGCAAATGTATGTAAGTAAGACCTCTGGATTTCTATTATACTGTATATATATATAGTATTTCCTGTCTTGGTACAGGTACAGCTCGGTGTGCTGGGGGACACCAGGGGTTAATCCCCAATGTATTTCTAGCTTAGACTTCCCCCTCCCTTTCATGCACCGGAAATTTTATTTTCTAATTGATATGAGCAATTTGCATTTTGCTCTGTTAGTATGAGTGACATAGATGGAACCAGTGTTTGAAGGGTATGCTGGTCTCTGTAGTGCTATTTGGATATCCCAGGGGTATCTTCAGGTAAGTTAGCTCCCAATTCGGATACATTTGCTCAGATGCCATTATCATGTGGAATTATGTTATATTACTCGGAAGGGTTGTTATTATTATTAGTACCTGGAGCAAGTCTGGGGTGCAGTTCCCCCTGGATTAGTGGGGCTGGGCTGCTTTGGGGTAGCACACTGCAAGATCTTATTTAGCACCCTCCTAACACATTTATAAATCCTTCTGATCTTTTAATTACACCTTAACTATTATATCAATTTTTGTATACAGATTTTCCTTTCTTTTTATTAACACATACTAACAATTTACTGTTTCGCATTGTGCTGCCCTTGGGTAGCTGGTCTTTGCCGATTTGTGGGATTCTGCACCCCAGACCCAGACCTAGAGTTAGGGACCACCAACACCGGAGGAGCATTGTTGGGGCCTGGTGGCTTTCCATGCATTTGCAAATGTATGTAACTAAGACCTCTGGATTTCTATTATATATATATATATATATATAGTCTTTCATGTTTTGGTACAGATACAGCTTTATATACTTGGGGACACCAGGGGTTAATCCCCAATGTATTTCTAGCTTAGACTACCCCCTCCCTTTCATGCACCTGAAATGTATTTTCTAATTGATATAAGTAACTTACATTTTGTTCTGTATATATGGAGGACTATTTGCAATGAGGATCCTCTGAAGAAATGTATCCTTACTGGGCAGATGATGTCATCAGTCAATATTCACTATTCATGTAGGAAATCCAATGGTCTTGAAGATGCCTGTTTGTTTTGGAATATAACTAATGTCATCATCATTCAACAGAGTTTCAAAATTGAGTCTCCCGTGTCACCTCCTGTCCCATATCTCCTCTTGCACCCTCTGTGTCTCCAGCCTCTTGCCACATGCTTTTACAGCCTCCTATTTTGTCACTTCAGTATCCAGCCCCCTGTCACATCAGCCTCCTGTTACTCCAGCCTCCTGCCCTATAACTCCAGCCTTCTGTCCCATAAATCGAGCCTCCTGCCCCATGTCTCTCCAGTCTTCTGTTCCATCTCTTTCCATCCTCCTGCCCCATATCACACCAGCTTCCTTTCCCATCACTTCAGCTTCCTGCCCTGTCACTCCATCTACTTGAGTCCTGCTATCCCAGAATCCTAAATCCTTCAACTCCATCCTCCTGCCCCCTGTCTCTCCAGCCTCCTGCACCCCTTTCTACGATTTACCAGGAAACGAATCCATCAGGACACTCCCTTGCAATGGCTGCTCCCATATGTGTAGTCTGATCACTATACATGTGTTGCTTTTGCACATCGCAGAGACTATTGGAGCCTCTGTCACTGGATGTATTTTTTTAATTCATCAGGCGATACATAATTCCGTATTGCCACAATAAGCAGCATTAAGCAATTATAATTATCTGTGCTAAAACGTGATTTAATAATTATGTCCCTATGTGACAAAGTAATCTGATAGGGGTTCAGTATGATTGACCACTGGACAGCATGCTGTTGGTCACAATACTGATGCTGGAATTCCCATCGGTAAAATCCCAACAGAGGTGAGGTAAGTATGTTCCCCCATTGGTGACTAAACCTAACCACCCCCTTTCCTGTAGCCTAACCCTGACCCCCCCCCCCTTAGTGCCTAAACCTAACCTCCCCCAGTGGACCCTAACCCTAAACCCCCTTCACTATAACCTAACCCTAACCCCCCCTGGTTGCACCTAAACCCAACCTGTCCCCCACCGACCCTAACTCTAACCAGCCCATTATACTTATGGTTTGAAAGCCAGCTGTCGGGATTCCAGCATTAGTCTCCTGACCCTGTTGGGATTCCGTCGTCAGCATTTTGATGGGTGTCAGGATTCTGGCATTGGTATGCCAACTGCTATGATCCCAACAGCCGGCATCATTATCACATCTCTCTGATAGATGTAGTTGTATAACACAACAATTAAAACTTAAGCTAAAAACCCCACATCTTTTTCCATAAGCATGCATTGGTAGTGATAGGAAAAATATAATATGCCAGTAAGAATGCTCATCGGGATGTAAAATGCCAATGGCACATTCCCAAAAAAATGATTATGGCGGCAGTAATGCCTTATAATTTCTAGCGATTATGCCCAACAAGGTCCAATATGCTTGTGATAATGATGTTCAGTGTGTTACTTAACTATAAATCACTGTTCCAAGGCAAACATATCGTAAATAAATAAATTCCCATAATAAAAGATAATGCTGTAGCATACAGTACTTCTATTAGAATGGCTTGCTATTAATTTTGATTATGATACTCAGGTGTAATAATTACAGTTTAACACATGATCCTCCAAAGACTGAATGAATGAAAATAATAATAAAAAAAAAAAAAACCCAATATCATTCATGTGTAGTACGGCTGACCGACGCCGGGATCCCGGCAGCATACCGACGCCGGGATCCCGGCGGGGAGGGGTGAGTGCAGCAAGCCCCTTGAGGGCTCGCTGCGCTCACCATGCTGCGGGCTCGGTGGCGACCTGAGGTCGCCACGGGTTCTATTCCCACTCTATGGGTGTCGTGGACACCCACGAGTGGAAATAGTCCCTGTTGGTCGGCATGCCGACCATCGGGACAGTGACCCGTCGGGCTGGTGGAGGAGGTCATATGACTGTCGGTCAGCTGACAGGCGGTCACATGAATACCACCCATATGACCTTACACAGGATATATAGATGAGCCAGTCCTCTACTTATGCTGTTATAAATATTGAGGAATAAAAAAAGATGATAATGATTGATGATTTTTTCTGAATTCAATACAATTTAATGGATATATTAATATGAAACAGCCTTTACATCAAACAATAACCTAACCTAGACTTCTGATAATTGTGAAAGAATTCCAGCAGCTAATAAAAGCATGTAGAATTATTTCATTATTTGATGTTTTCTTTTTTTTTTTTAGAAGAATTTTATTGGTCGAATCACAGTGATACACAAGTCAGTATGACACATATATACACAAAAAATACAGTGGGTATATGAGTAAATCTTTTTTCATTTTTTGAGGATGACAGAAGTAGTACGAGAAAAGAGAGAATCCTCTAGGTCTACGGCGTGGCCATCCAGCAAAGAGGAGTAAGAAACAGAAAGGAAAGAAACAGAGAGAAAAGAGGACAAGATGGAGGGCAAAGAGTCATATAGAGGAGAAAAGAGGGCGGTTCAAGTGTCCGGGCAGGTTACACAGAAAAAATGGAACACAAAACAATTAGCTACAGAATGAGGAGGGGGCATATTGTATTTTATGTTTTCTTAAATAGACTATGTTAGAAGTTCCTCTTGTGTAACTGTGGGCAAAGGTCCAATGGGAATGTGCAAGATGCATTGAAATTCAAAGTAATGAACCCACACTACAGTAAATGGCTGTACAAGCAACTGGATCCACCTTTAGAATTGAATATCACAACACTGTCGTAATCGCACACATGTAAAATATACTTTTTAATGGTGTGTCATGAAGTATGTAAAAAAGACCAAGAGGGCAGATATTCTGTATCTAAATTCACCTCCTCAATGTTTTCAGATACAAAAAAGATACATAGACACAGATCTACAGTAGCATCATATGAAATGGGCTGACCAATTTCACTCACAAGAGTAAGATTAATAACAGCCACAGGCAGGTAATGATAGATGCAGTAAATGACCTCCACTTGTAGATGAAGTAGGCTCATTGTAATTGTACTTACATTAGTAATTCTTAAATAATGGCAAGTATAGATCATATAATAATGGATTCCTCCTTTACACTTGTCAGAGAATTGTGCACTTAGTAATGAGGAGAGAAAAGAGGAACTCCAGCATACTGAAATAACATTTTTAATTGAAAACAAAATCTATAGAAAATCTTGATGAATACATCTTACATTTTAAGCACATAAAGCATGTCAAAAAAATGTATAGGTGATATTGTAAATAAAACATAAAGGCCCTCATTCCGAGTTGTTCACTCGCTGCTGTTTTTCGCAGCGCAGCGATCAAGTGAAAAAGCGGCAAATCTGCGCATGCACATGGTACACAGTGCGCATGCACTAAGTACTTTCACACAAAACTTTGTAGTTTTACCCAAGCTCGAGCAACGTTTTTCAGTCGCTCGAGTGTTCGTAGTATGATTGACAGGAAGTGGGTGTTTCTACTTTCTGGGCAGCAACTCAGCGTTTTCAGGGAGTGTGCTAAAAAATGCAGGCGTGCCAGGCAAAAACGCAAGAGTGGCTGGAGAAACGGGGGAGTGGCTGGCCGAACGCAGGGCATGTTTGTGACGTCAAACCAGGAACTAAACAGAATGCAGTCATCGCAAAATAGGAGTAGATCTGGAGCTACTCAGAAACGGCATGACATTTTTCCTGTGCAGTTCTGCTAATCTTTCATTCACACTTCTGCTAAGCTAAGATACACTCCCAGAGGGCGGCGGCTTAGGGTTTGCACTGCTGCTAAAAGCAGCTAGCGAGCGATCAACTCGGAATGAGGGCCCTAGTCTCTGTACAAGTACCTCAATACTCTATACTGATGCCATCTGCCACAGTGTCAGAGGGGAATATTCAATTGTTTGAAAAGTTAGTTGGGTGTCTGTTTTTTCATATCTAATAGACAGGGAAAAACAGACACCCAACCGAGTTTTCAAACATATGAATTCCCCCAAAGAGTCACTACTAAACATGTAGATGGAACCCTGTTAGACAGTTCATTTGTGTCCGTTCAGAAGACCAAGTAGATAGTTATGGGATCCAGTCAGCATACTGGCGTTCCGGATGCCGGCAGTCGAAATACTGATGCCAGAATCCCAACACTGGACAGAAAGACTGACACCAGGATCATAATGTACGAAAAATGGCAGCACCAAAAACCCAACTGTCGGCATCCCGATGGTAAGTATGCTGGGGAGGGTTAGGGTTAATATACTTAATATAGCGCTCCTAGACAAGATAGATGGTGCAGCCGCCAAAGAAAAAGATATCACCAATCTTTAGATACAGAGTTCAATGGGTGTCAATGGAGATGGCGCACCTCTTTTTCAAAAATATCCCTCAATAACAGAAGAAACAACAAAGCATAGGGTAGTTTTTACATAAAAGTACGACCTTGTGCTCAAAGGGTGAAAGGTGGGGAATGGGCACCTTCTGAAAAACCCCTCTTGTTAGTTCAATTACCTTAAAAATTACCTCAAGGTTAATCGAGGTAAATTGCACAAATAGAATAGAGGATAGATATCCACAGCCGATTAACAGATACAACCCCTGTGGTAATGTGATTACTTTACAGATGCCCCCAATCAAATGAGGTTAGGAGGCATGATTTTTTTTCCAAGGCAGACAGCAGGATAACAAATCCCTTTATTGTAGATTCCACTTCAAAGCTCACATGGATTTATATTGAAAAGACATACATTTTGCATAGTGTGATACAGTTTTAAAACTTTTAATTGACACACACTTTCAAAATTACACATTGAAAAAACAAATAAAGGGAAAATTCCCAGTGGATATACACACCTACCAGATGTTTATTTGTCTGAGTAAAAATCAGACCAGCTCATAATTAGTCCCAGTTATACTCCAACTGGCCGGTCCTCAGTCCACAGGCATAGGTAGTAAAGTGCAGTCCACATGGGGTTCCCTCCGTAGGCAACGCGTATCGGTTTCCCTTTCACAGGCCACGGATGTCTATGTCCATTTCAAAACCGCATATTTATACCTTATTCAATTACAAAACAATTGTCTCCAGGTGCTTCTGATCAATTATTTATATCCACATCCACACAGAAAAAGAGAGCTCCGTTCACCTTGTTCCACTTCCAGATGTGTGTAACGTATGATGCGCTCCATGGCTGTTCCGATATATCACTTCCGTCATGAAGCATTTCCGAGTAAGTGGAATGCAAAGTGCGTTCCACAGCTAACAAGATCTCATATTGACGTTCTGCAAGTGTAGCACGTCAGCAAATAATTGGAATGCAATGTGCGCTCCACAGTGGGTGCAGCGGAGCTTACCTTAGTGTAAATCAGTATATCCTGCTAAAAATAAAGAAAAAATATTAATCCTCAAAAAAACACTTTAATTCAAAGTCGGTGTTCAAACCCTTCGGGACTAATGTAAGAAGGTTGAACACCCACCTCATTTCTGTCCTAGATAGTCAATTCTCAAAATTACTAGATCTCCAATTAGACACTACCTGTTCCGTTGCCAAAAAGGAGATAATACTACTGGGGTCATAATTATGATTTATTTATTTTTAAATGGTTTGACACAGAATGGGTCTCAAGACCTTTTTGAATATTTGAGACTCCAAATCTGTTTGTTTTGAACAATTTCTTTTGAGTCATTGGAACTGTCCAAAAGGGATACTCTCAAGCCAATTTCAGTGATGTCCTTTCTATATAGGAGTTGAAAGCAGTACTATTACGGTAAGTACTCACTGTATTAGAATTAAGGTTATTGCAGAAACTAGAGAGACTAGAACTATCATTCCTCCACATAAAATAAGATATCATCGATAAAACGGTACCAGCAGACCAGGTCCGCCCTGTCGAAGTCAGAAAAATGTCTCTATGCACGTTGCCATATTTGCACCGCACACTGGTCCGTGCTGCGCATGCGTGCGCTCTCCCGTGGAGGCGCATACCCGCAATAGCGTGCACTCGCAGGCGCGGTATGCGTATTTACGGTAGAGTTTACGTAGTCGTAGCGTGCGACCCATTCGTTACAACTGTTCACAATTAATGTAGTTTATAGATCATGGTCCCTTTGATAGATTCTGAAAGTTTGGTTAAAATAGAATGTCCCTGAGCTGAGGAATCCCTCTTTGCATCGTACGAAGGGTCTAACAGGAATCATACAGCAGTGTTTGGTACCCATCGGAAGAGTATTTAATTAGCAATATTCCGGTGTTGGTTTGGAGCGTATTAATCGCTCGTGCGAATAGTTATGGACATAAGAAGTTATGTCCATTTATTTATTATTATTTGTTCTTACTTAGTCATGCATCTGAACAAGTTGGAGACAGGCATCAGTGGGTCTCAAATGTCTCTTTGACCTCAGAGATCCCCCAAACAATAGTTTGCATGTTAAGAGGGCCTCATATCTACACATGCATAAGGTAAACACAGGAATAGTAATTGAAGATCAATTGTACTCCAAATCAGTATCTTTCCCGCAGACGGAGTACAATAGCCTTTAATTACACTGAGTTTTTGAGACTCAATAAGTAGGGCCAACACCTGTGTTTACAAATGGGGCTGGATTTGTATACAGGAGAATGAGGGCTGAGATGTCATTGTCTCAACTGAAAGTGGACATCATGAATATAGAACAGAACCCAGACAGGATTCTGTTTTGTATTCGCCAAACAATCGCTCTCCAGAAGACAGGAATGTGTTAGTCATCACCCATTATTTTGCATAACCAGCGCCACTGATATGAGTCAACTTATGACCTTTTGTTATGATGCGGGGCCGAATTCCTTCGGCCAATGGACAATGGGATTGTAGGGACTATGAGATTGCATTGTGTGTGGGGCATAAATAGGCAGGCCGACCATATCCAACTTCACTCACTCTCATCAACGGTTATCTGCTGATAGCCGGGAGCTGGATATCGAGGCGCAGGCGATCATACCCTTTGTGCGTAAGTTTCTCTCCGTAATCATTGTCTTTCTGTGAGCCAATTTCTCTCTCTCTCTCTATCTCTCTCTCTCCTCTTTTCTCTTATATCTCTCATAGTATTATAGTATTGTACTGTATTGCATTTAGGTCAGTGTAGTATTGTCTTTTTGTATTTATTGTTTAGTTCTGTGGTTAGGAAGTCCTTGTTATATTGTAGTGTATCATTTGTACTGTTATCCCCTTTTACAAGTATATTAGATATAATACAGTTAATAGGCTTTGGAACCTAAACCAGTACCTGTGTATTTTCTATAGTGTTAAGTGTTCACTTGAGCGTCGGTGACGCTCAAGCAGCTTTGTAGTTAGTCAGGTTACACAAGGTTGCACTTACACCCTGTACTCACATTAAGGTATTCAGTGTATTTCATTGGTATAAGGTTTTAACATAAAGGTATAGTGTTGTGAGCATCTGCATCGCTGGTGACCTCCTCGTGGTCTCGAGCGTAAGCTACGCCATAGCGAATCATTACCCTAGACATAACCAATAACGTGTCCTGTGATCGCTGGGCCGCGAGCAAACGTGACGCTTGAGCGTCTCGCCTACGGCCGAGCGATCGTTACGCCAACAGCGTACCATTACGGTACTTCTTAAGTAAACAGCGTACAGTGTTCTTAGCTTCATAAAGGGTTGTTTATACGACAAAGGAATTTAGCATTGTCAATTGGGAACTCGTCCTATACTTCTCACATCTGCACTAGGTAGATCAGCAGACATTATCCCCCAGCAAAGGGTGGGAGATTGTCTCATAGTGCTGGCGGGATAAGCGTCTGCTTCGCTTAGATAAAGAGTGCTGAAGGAACCCGGTAACCGGAAGTAAGAACAAAACGCTTGTGTCTTTTTAAAACTGTTTATTTTTCTTTTGTCTTGCGTACGCACGCATATATCTGCATTTCTGTTTCATTTTCGTATATCACTATTCCTGTTTGCCAATTTTATAGTTGATAGAAAGTGCTAAAAAGAGATTTGCTGTTATTTCATAGTAGAGGTAATAGTTAAAGTATAGAACAAACACACGGTTTGTCTGAGATACAAGGCAGTCAGTGTGGATTGCGGTAGATGATCAGGGATCATTTACATTGATAAAAATATATTGTGTTACGGTGGATCTTTGCATTGCGTACACGTGTCGCTAACAAAGACTAGCGTACGCAATCCAAAGGCAGACGCAACGTAGCGTCCGGATACGCCCACGTAGCTCAAGTTGTGATAAAGTGAAGTAACGCAAAGGCGATAAGTAACGCACAGCGGTAGATAACGCGACGCGGAAAATAACGCAAGTCTATTTTTGGAGAATCTGAAATTTAGTTTAACAGATCCTGCTCCTAATTGGTAACACTGTTGGGCTAAAGACAAATTTCTGCGCAGAAATAGATATAGAAACAAAAGTGTACATGTGTTGAGTGAGTGTGTTTTGTATACAAAAGTTTATATAACTGTAAGGTGGAACCAAAAGGAAAGCCGGGTACTCGTCAAGGGACATACGTGTAAGTGACATATACGGTGGCTAGGGAGGCATCCCTGGTTAAATAATATTTGAGCATTAGAGTATAGCGGACCATAAGGTAACAAGACCAGGAGGTCATAAGGTAACAAGACCAGGAGGTCATAAGGAACAAGACCAGGAGGTCACAAAATAGACAAAGAGGTCCGCTATAAAAGTCCAGTGGCACAACGCCTGGGGTGTTGGTGCAGAACCCATATAGGCCATAAGCTCATGCTGAAGGAATCGCGGCCGGAAACATCGATTCCGTTGATCTTTCAGTACATGACAAGTAGTGCTTGTGTACTGAACGATTGGACCACACGTAATTGTGTGCAGTAGTTAGTAATCTGACCTAATACCATTAGAGTAAAGTGGTCACAAACGCTATTTGTACATTCTGACGTGATTTGTGTAATTTTTTATTTTTGGAAGGGAAGTTCGCTGGTCACTCAGGAACTATCCAACAACCGATACTTGCTGGGGAACGCGCCCCAGTAAATAAAGGTTCACAGGGGCCCTGGGTTGGGTACCGCAGCTCTGGATACAGTGATTGCAGCACAGGCCAACGTGGGCGAGAAGTAAGTGGGGTACTTGGTAAACCGCCACCGCCGGCCTGCCCAGGACTTCTTGGTTTGTTTGTAAGGGTTCGCTGAAAGCCTTGATATTCAAGGAGGAATAAGCAACGCCTGCAGATTATGGGGGCCATTTGTTCAGGTAGGGGGCGATCAACCTCGGTTCGGGTTGATTCAGAGAACCGATCAATTGGGTCGGCAAGGTACATCATGTGTGAAAAATACGGAAGTCACACAGAAATTTTATGTGATGAATGGGAGAGAATGACTGTACAAGACAGGGACAAATTCCCAAGAATAGGTAGCTTCAGTCCAGTAGTGTTACAAAATTTAAGGAGGAGGATAAGTCTCATTGAACCAACGAAGAGACAAAATAAACATTATGAATATTTACAGTTATGGCAACAGGAAAGTGAATTACAAAAAGAGTCTATTGACTTTTCTGACTCTTATCTTGAGAGGAGAGACAGTGGCATCAGGAGAGGGGTTGATTGCGGAGAGAAAGACACAAGGGTGAACAATAAAAACGCTCTTAGCAACTGTAATATAGATTATAAGAATAAGTGTAATAAATGTAACAATGATTATTGTAATACTGTTGAATGTACAACTATTAACCTGTGCAAGCTGCACCCCATGTCAAACCTCCCTCAGGAATACAAACAAGAAAGTGAGCCCAGAACGATGTCAGCACCTCTTCCAGCAACCATCACAAAAGCCATCCAGGTGGACGCGACAAAATTGGTAAAGGCAATAATCAAACCCCCTAACGGAGGGTCAGGTGAGGTCGTGTCCACAGGTACGTACAATGTTTCATATCACGCACAAACAGATGTACCCCATATTGTAAGACCAACACAAGATGATGTAACTGAGCTCGATCTGGCCAGGGTGATCTCAGTCCCCAATGGGAAGACTGACGATCAGGGAATCATTCCCGTCAAGGACAGTGCAATGCGCTGTCTCTTGTCCCGGACCGAATTGAGATCAATTATGTCTGAATTTCCTGATCCGAGGAAAAATCTAGCCAAATGTCAAAGGTTTATTAAAGAACTAGGAAACGCCACAGAACCCACCAACAAAGAGTGGCGGACAGTGCTGAGGGCATGTTTGCCCTCCAGTGTTGACCCTGAAAAATTCATTGCTGATTGTAAATTAAACACGGAGGTACCCTGTATGGAGGAACACAATCAGGAATGTATTAGGCAAATTAACCGACAGTTAGGAATATATTTCCCAACCACTGTCAAGTGGAATGAAATTTTCTCCATAAGGCAAAACGAAAAGGAAAATGTTTCTAATTATTTCAATCGAGCACTGCAAATAATGGCTAGAAACACTGGGATCGCAGACATCAAGACAAATGCACAACATAAAGGAATAGCGGTTAAGGTATTAATGAATGGTTTAAAGGATGAATTAAAAACAAGGGTACAGACCACCAACCCAAACTGGAGAGAGATCTCGGTGGCCGCACTAAGAGAGGCCGTCATTAATCATGACCAGAATATCACCAGGTACAGAGAGTCACTAAGAGATAAGTTAATGGCAGCAAATATACAGGCCCAAACCACAAGACCACCCCAACAAAAGCCACACACCCCTGCGAGAAATCCAGATATGGAAATCTGTTACAATTGTCATAAAAAGGGACACATTGCAAGAGATTGTAGATCAAGAGAAAGACAACACCATAATCATAAAATCCAAGGAATCAGGGAAGTACAGGGGAAACGATTGATGATGATGAGCATCCGAGCGTTTGAGGAGGCATCAAATCAACCAAAACCTCAGGTCATGGACACGTGGAGGAAGCCCAGGATTTGTTATCAGTGTAGGAGAGAAGGGCATTGTGCTAGCAACTGTAATAACCCACATAAAGTTAGACCCCCTAGACCAAGAAATGAGCAAAATTACAATACACACCATTATAATCAAGGATCACATAGGCAGGAAAGGTGATTATTAGGAATGGAGGCAAGCCTGAAGTAACGGTTAATGAAGTGGGAGGTCATTCACTAAAGACACAGGAATGACCAGGTGAAAAGTTGTAAATGTATTTGTGAAAAATGTTTTTCTCTCCCTCTCTCTATCCCCATCTCTGACTAGTAGTGGTAAGAATTCACACATTGCATATCCACTTGGTCCTTGCAGAAGTCTACCAAACCCCAGCATGACCTCCGCCACAATGTATTTCTGGCCAGATACAGACAGTGGAGTAATGCAGGTGCTGGTGGGAAGGGACTGCTCAGGGAGACCATTAGACACATAGATATGACAGCCTAATAAGTCTGACAATGTTTTTCTAATGCTAACAATGTTTTCTTACAATGTTTAAAAATGCTTTGTTTCTCTTTTCTTATTGATGGTTATTGTCGAGTTATGTAATGTATATATGCACATGAATTGTTCTCTATCTCTTTTATTTTTTTTTATTTTCTCTCTCTTCTCACTCATGTTTCCATGGTTTAAAGATGGTATGTCACCCCTCAGTTGGACCAATGGTAATGCCAGATTTTTGCTCCTTACAGAAAGATCGTCGGTTAGGAAGGAATATTGCATCACCAGAATGATCGTTTTTGAAGACTGAGAGACAGCACCTTTGAGAGGACAGCAGAACAAGAAGAACAACAAGACGAGAGAACTTATTATCGTAACGAGTTCTCCCCCCCCCCTCAAACTGTTTTCTTATACCCCCTTTACAAATTTCGTCTTTTCTCCTCCTGTAAGATGGACTTGCCCCAAGAGACTGCGATATGGATTTTCCCGTTAACCATGATGTTGACCAGAGCAGTCTGTTTCGGTGAGAGTACCAGTGAGGTCGAGAAAGGATCCAGAAAGGCTCTAATGACTGAGACGGAGGTGTAAATTTCCAATAGCAACCCAATCACCAAGCAAAGGCGAGTACCGGGCACGATCTAACAACCATGTTATCTGTAAACATTTTCTTTGAAGGATTGTTAGCTCAAAAAAGAAAACTGTATCAGTAGGCTCGGTAACAATAATGCCAATCCAGTTTTAATAACCATAGGGACCGGCATCCATTGAGTGACTATCACTCCTTAGTGGGTAGCGTGTTAAATGAGACAGATTTTTGGGTATGTTCTCAAGTACCTCAAGGGCATAGCAAATCAGGGCTAGTACCATTTCCTTTAACGTTAGGGGAGGTACTTGAGCTAAGTGGTGGGAGACCGGTGGACCGGAGGTTTAACATCTCCAGCCCTCCTAGTTTGAAGCTCCACCAATACCATGTGGATAGGTCCCTCTTATGTTTTAATATCTCCAATCCCAGAAAGCCGGGAAATTGGGAAGTGTCATGGAGCAACCTTACCATGACCTTTTCACACAGAGCAGATAGAATGCCTACAGATACAGAGCTGGTACGCCACATAGCCAGTAGAGGAAAATCTTTCCGGTATCGATATACCTTAGGAAATAGGATTACTAGAGTTGGAGAGGTATCACCAGGATACTGTGCACATATCATACAAACTGATACGTGCATTAAGCAGATGGAAGAATTAGGGTCAGGAGATTTCACCTGGAAGGTTTGTAACATGGTCATGTCCTTCTCCGTCCCCTATGTTCTCCCCGATGACGCATATTTCATATGTGGGAGAAAGGCGTACAAGTGGCTTGCCCCAAACTCTGAAGGATTGTGTTATATTGGAAAAGTATTGCCTGAAGTGATGACTGTTACACATGACAAAATGAAGGACATACACCGTGGTGCCCAAGCTCCTTATACTCACACTCATTACGAGCACCGAGTTAAAAGACAACTGTCAGAAAGGTTAGAGCATCCGGCCTCTGATCTTATCCATGAATCCACCGGGATTCAGGTTCTGGTAGCGTTAGATTTCACTCGTACCGCTCGGGGAGTGATGAATTATAGATACATTTCCGCACTCGCCAATTTGTTAGATAATATCACTGAAATGTATGATGACACGTTTAGATACACTGGAAGAGAACTTCAAGCTTACAAAACAGAACTAGTTCAGCATAGGATGGTTCTTAATTATCTTACAGCAGTAACAGGCGGATATTGTGTTACATTGGCAACACAGTACGGCATAAAGTGTTGCACGTACATCACAAATAGCACCGAGGATCCGGTAGAGGTCATAGACCAAAAGATGGACGATATTCTGCAATTAAAGTGGGAATTTCGTCGAAAACACAATCTCACCCTTGCTGCTGTAGGTAATGAGCTGACTAGTTGGGTGTCATGGTTGAACCCGCGAAATTGGTTCTCCGGTTTAGGAGACTGGGCTCAAGGAGTCATAATGGATGTTGGAAAGTTTCTACTATGTATCTTGGGTGTCGTTATATCGATTGGATTGATATTTAGATGCGGGCAGGCTTTAATGAGGTGCAAACAAAGTACAAAAGTGATGAGCTTGAGGAGCGAGGAAACTGTAATTAACCTGGATTTGATTTATGACCCAATGATAGAAACCAGAATGTGATGAAAATGCGATTATACGGTCCGTTTCTTTCACCTGTTTTTCTGCTTTTCTCCAAGATACAAAGACCCCTTGGACGAGGAAGTTGACGAGACGGTATACAGACAAGACAACAGACAAGCATCAAAGATGAAGTTTTGACAACCTATGATATGGACACTTGATGAACTTTGCCATGGATCCCCAGTTTCCCTAGTACTTTTAAACTCACGCTAGCCCAACATTTTTGTAAATCTGATGGCTCAGACAAAGCTATTTGCTCATGCCCAAGGAGCAATACAGCGCAAAGAAGACGACTCTCAACAGATACCGAACACAACTTCAACAACAGATGTACATTTCCCTGACATAGAATATCATTGCATTTTTCGTAAGTGTTCTTTATCTTCATCTCTACAACCCCCAGGTAACGACACACATAGACGATAGGGAATACAGGCACAGATATCAGCAACCACATACCTCCCCCATTCATGTATCATCAACTAAAATGTGCATCCCCATTTTGTTACAACTAAAAGCCAAAATGAGCTCGGTAGAGTTTGACAGCCCATCCACAGACCCTTGATACGGGATAAGAAGGAATTCAAATGTATACTTCGCAATACCTCGAAGCTTGATTTACCACACGTACGGCACGATGATACATGACCCTCCAAACATGGACTCATACACACATGCTTCTACTCTCTCACTAGGTCATACCCTTTTCACACCTACTCCTCTCTTCTTCCTTACCCCACCATGGAAATCAATTAACCCCTGACTTACATTTTTCTCCTTAAACGTTTTGTGGCAGTTATTATTGACTGCCAAAGGGTGGACTGTCGAAGTCAGAAAAATGTCTCTATGCACGTTGCCATATTTGCACCGCACACTGGTCCGTGCTGCGCATGCGTGCGCTCTCCCGTGGAGGCGCATACCCGCAATAGCGTGCACTCGCAGGCGCGGTATGCGTATTTACGGTAGAGTTTACGTAGTCGTAGCGTGCGACCCATTCGTTACAACTGTTCACAATTAATGTAGTTTATAGATCATGGTCCCTTTGATAGATTCTGAAAGTTTGGTTAAAATAGAATGTCCCTGAGCTGAGGAATCCCTCTTTGCATCGTACGAAGGGTCTAACAGGAATCATACAGCAGTGTTTGGTACCCATCGGAAGAGTATTTAATTAGCAATATTCCGGTGTTGGTTTGGAGCGTATTAATCGCTCGTGCGAATAGTTATGGACATAAGAAGTTATGTCCATTTATTTATTATTATTTGTTCTTACTTAGTCATGCATCTGAACAAGTTGGAGACAGGCATCAGTGGGTCTCAAATGTCTCTTTGACCTCAGAGATCCCCCAAACAATAGTTTGCATGTTAAGAGGGCCTCATATCTACACATGCATAAGGTAAACACAGGAATAGTAATTGAAGATCAATTGTACTCCAAATCAGTATCTTTCCCGCAGACGGAGTACAATAGCCTTTAATTACACTGAGTTTTTGAGACTCAATAAGGAGGGCCAACACCTGTGTTTACAAATGGGGCTGGATTTGTATACAGGAGAATGAGGGCTGAGATGTCATTGTCTCAACTGAAAGTGGACATCATGAATATAGAACAGAACCCAGACAGGATTCTGTTTTGTATTCGCCAAACAATCGCTCTCCAGAAGACAGGAATGTGTTAGTCATCACCCATTATTTTGCATAACCAGGGCCACTGATATGAGTCAACTTATGACCTTTTGTTATGATGCGGGGCCGAATTCCTTCGGCCAATGGACAATGGGATTGTAGGGACTATGAGATTGCATTGTGTGTGGGGCATAAATAGGCAGGCCGACCATATCCAACTTCACTCACTCTCATCAACGGTTATCTGCTGATAGCCGGGAGCTGGATATCGAGGCGCAGGCGATCATACCCTTTGTGCGTAAGTTTCTCTCCGTAATCATTGTCTTTCTGTGAGCCAATTTCTCTCTCTCTCTCTATCTCTCTCTCTCCTCTTTTCTCTTATATCTCTCATAGTATTATAGTATTGTACTGTATTGCATTTAGGTCAGTGTAGTATTGTCTTTTTGTATTTATTGTTTAGTTCTGTGGTTAGGAAGTCCTTGTTATATTGTAGTGTATCATTTGTACTGTTATCCCCTTTTACAAGTATATTAGATATAATACAGTTAATAGGCTTTGGAACCTAAACCAGTACCTGTGTATTTTCTATAGTGTTAAGTGTTCACTTGAGCGTCGGTGACGCTCAAGCAGCTTTGTAGTTAGTCAGGTTACACAAGGTTGCACTTACACCCTGTACTCACATTAAGGTATTCAGTGTATTTCATTGGTATAAGGTTTTAACATAAAGGTATAGTGTTGTGAGCGTCTGCATCGCTGGTGACCTCCTCGTGGTCTCGAGCGTAAGCTACGCCATAGTGAATCATTACCCTAGACATAACCAATAACGTGTCCTGTGATCGCTGGGCCGCGAGCAAACGTGACGCTTGAGCGTCTCGCCTACGGCCGAGCGATCGTTACGCCAACAGCGTACCATTACGGTACTTCTTAAGTAAACAGCGTACAGTGTTCTTAGCTTCATAAAGGGTTGTTTATACGACAAAGGAATTTAGCATTGTCAGCCCCCAGATTAACACTGGTCCAAACTGATGAATCCTCCCAGTGGGCCATAAAAAAATTGGCATAACTGGGGGTGAACTTAGTCCCCATTGCTGACGACTTGCATGTATTAATTTTCCATCAAAATAAAAGTACAGATGGAGCCACGCTAATCGTGCGACTAGGTGCACCCGGCGAGGCGCACCACCGGGATCAAATGGGACACGCGTGCATTGTAGACGCACATGCACCCCATTCACTTTAAATGGGAGCGTTTCTGTACGCTCGGCAGTGGACAGAGGCACAGGCATGACTAGGCATGCTGCTCACCACCACCTGCAATGCAGCCATGCTCAATGAGCGTGGCTCCATCTGTAATTGTTCATAAAAATGAATATTATACCTTCCAGAATAAATTCCTTCAAATATTGATCTACATTATCACTTTCTAGAAAGTAAGAAATGGCATTCAAACTTTTTCATGCTCGATGATCATATATATATAGTGCTCACATCTGCACTGACTAATATACAGTTCTCAGCCCTTTCAACTTCAGCTAATTTCCTAAGTACATCTCCTGCATCTCTCAAATAGGATCTGGTTTTCATTACAAGCAGTTGTAGATGATAATTAATCAGTGCAGATAAGTTTGATGTGGCCTACCGGGGAGGGGGGTGGGGGTGGGGGGTTCTAGGGGATTTTTATAATCCTTAGGTAAAACATATATACAATAGTAGGGGTGTTTGGGTTAGTCACATTATTATACTCAAATTGGTCTTTGGTTATTACACCTTTACTTACAGCTCTGGTGGTAAGTGTTTTTAATTCCTCAAGGATTCTCAGAGTGGGATCACTCTTTAGTTTCCTGTATGTGTCACCTTGTGTGAGTTGTTTGTAAATTTCAGCCATATATTTTGACCTGCTCATAAGTACTACTCCCCCACCCTTATCAGCTGGTTTTATAACCAGTGTACTATCTTCTTGTAATTTTTTTAGAGCTTCCTGTTCAGATCTAGTTAAATGATACACTTTTCTTCTCTGTTTTTCTTATTTATCTTTTCATTCTCACTACAAACTACTTGATTGAAGCAGTCAATGCAACTACCTTTAACATGAGTCGAGTAAAAAGTAGATTTCTTTTCAAAATTGTTTTCTGTAGTGGTTTCACCAGTTTCCCCTTTCCCTTTCTTTTCCAAAAATGATTTTTTAACTGTAATTTTTCTAATACATTTCTGAAGATCTATAAAAATATCAAATGCGCTTAGTGTATTTGTCAGGGCAAATTTAAGGCTCTATTGTAACACAGACTTTTCATCCTTTGTTAAAGTCTTTTCACTTTCTTACAGATCTTACTTTCTGTACTGGTATCCGTTCACATGGTCGAACATGTTATGGTCGACAATCATTAGGTCGACCACTATTGGTCGACATTGACATGGTCGACATGGACACATGGTCGACACATGAAAATGGTTGACACATGAAAGGTCGACACATGAAAAGGTCGACATGAGTTTTTTAACTTTTTTTTCTTTTGGGGAACTTTTCCATACTTTACGATCCACATGGACTACGATTGTAACGGTAAAGTGTGCCGAGCGAAGCGGTAGCGGAGCGAAGGCACCATGCCCGAAGCATGGCGAGCGAAGCGAGCCATGCGAGGGGACGCGGTGCACTAATTGGGGTTCCCAGTCACTTTACGCAAAAAAGACACCAAAAAAAGTTAAAAAACTCATGTCGACCTTTTCATGTGTCGACCTTTCATGTGTCGACCATTTTCATGTGTCGACCATGTGTCCATGTCGACCATGTCAATGTCGACCAACATAACATAACATAACATAACATAACATGGTCGACCATTCATACCGGAACCTCTGTACTAACATCATCTATTTCTTTATTTGTGGCATCCATGTTTTTTTTGTTGTTCTGTACTAGATTTACTCTTTCCCCCTCTTTTGCCCCTTTTAATTTTTATCTTTTTTTTACAGTTTATTCTCTCCTTTTGAATGGGTGATCTTTCTGAAAAAAAGGACGCCTCCTAGAGGTGGTTGAATCTTTCTCTACATATTGATCCTTACTTAAAATTCCATATTTATTTGCAAATGGTAGCAAAGATTGATGTGTCCTGTAATCATTTTTCCTAAAATTATAACCTTGTGATAATTGATCACCTCTTTCTGTCCAGTTCTTTCTAATATTGCAATAAGTTTGTCTCCTTTTGTTGTTATTATATCTTTTTGGATACATCGAGTTAGGATTATCATAGGTAGAATGGTCCCTATTGGATTTGTTCGGTCTCCTGTCATAATTAACTTGATTCTTTTCACATGGTAGATTAACTTCATTCTGGTGTTTAGGGGATTCTCTATCTCTGATTAAAAAAAATTGTTTCTTTAAATGTAATTCTTTTGTTGTTTTTTTAATTTAAGGGGTCTTTGTTTAAAATCTTCCAGATCACTGAAAGGTTTTGTTGTTTTTTTGAATGTGTAATTTTTAAAGTGTATGTCAATTAAAAGTTTTAAAACTATATCACACTGCGAAATGTATGTCTTTTCCATATAAATCAGTGGGAGCTTTGAAGTGGATTCTACAATAAAGGGATTCGTTATTCTGCTATCTGCCTATGTCAAAAGTAGATGTACAGGCTTGAATGGCCTTTTGCTGCTCCTTCATCCTCTAAAGCATATAGAGGGTTGAATTCCATCGCGTTACTACCTCTTGCTTCAGGTTATGGCAGGGCAGGTTCAAGAGTGTTTGCTCGTGCTCTAGTCTTTGGCACATAGTCGCTGAATGTCGAAAGTGACCCGCAATTTTTGGGGTCACCGACAGCATCTCCTGCATGCCCCTGTAATTTTTCTAAAAATTCTGCACCACCAAATTAATTGTGCAAGCAAAACATGGGACATGCTGGAATTTGCCCAGATGTAATGCTTGCACGAAATTGGTGGTGTTGTCAGATATCACAAATCCCCGGGAGAGTCTAAGTGGGGTAAGCCATTGTGAAATGGTGTCCCTCAGTTTCTGTAAGAGGTTGCCAGCTGTGTGCCTCTTATGGAAAGCAGTGATACACAGCTTAGCCTGCCTAGGAACGAGTTGGTGTTTCTGAGATGCTGCTGCTGGTGCCGCTGCTGTTGTTGCTGTGGAAGGCAATACATCTACCCAGTCGGCTGTCACAGTTATGTAGTTCTTAGTTTGCCCTGCTCCACTTGTCCACATGCCCGTTGTTAAGTGCACAGTGGGTACAACCGCTTTTTTGAGGACACTGAGGACACTTTTCTTAATTTCCCTGTACAGTCTGGGAATCGCTTGCCTAGTGAAGTGGAATCTAGATGGGATTTGGTACCAGGGACACAGTACGTCATCATCTGTCTATATCCCACAGCACCAATGGTGGATACCGGATGCACGTCTAACACCAGCATAGTTGTTATGGCCTCAGTAATACGCTTTGCAACAGTATGACTGCTGTCATACTTCATCTTCCTCGCAAAGGACTGTTGGACAGTCAATTGCTTAGTGAAAGTAGTACAACTGGTCTTCCAACTTCCACTCTGGGATGATGATTGACTCCCAGCAGCAACAACAGCAGCGACAGCAGCAGTAGGCGTAGCACTCAAGGATTCTCGGGGGGAATTCTGGATAGGAGAGGACTTGTCAGTCATGCTAGTGACATGGCCTGCAGGATTACTTCCATTCCTGATTGCAGAGGAAATTGACAATGAGGGAGTTGGTGGTGTGGATTGCAGGTGCTTGGATACAACAGAAAAAAGGGATTTAGGTGTCACTGGACTGCTTATGCTCTTACCCAAAGTTTCTTGACAATGACTTATAAGGGAGGATGTTTCTAGGTGGTTAATTTCCTTACCCCTACTTATTATGGACTAACAAAGGCAACATATGGCTTAACACTTGTTGTCTGGATTTATGAAGAAATAATTCCACACCAAAGAGGTGGATTTTGCCCAGGCATGGCAATGGGCTTTTTTATCCCATTGTCAACAACTGTCTCCACTGGTGCCTTATTCAAACAAACCACATCACCATCAGAATCCTCATCGTCAACTTCCTCTTCAGCGCCAGTTACACCAATATCTTCCCCATCCTGATGTACTTCTACAGTGACATCCTCAATCTCAATATCAGCAACTGGACTGGCGGTGCTCCTCCCAGCACTTGCAAGGGGCGTGAAACTGGTGGTAGGAGCCTCCTCTTCCCCTACAGTCTTGGGAAGGTCAGGCCTAGACATTGCAACCGCGGACACACTTAGACTCTCCTTGGTGATTTGCGATATCTCTGAACGCACAGTTCTTTCCTGTGCTTTAACAAGATTTTTTTTTTCGAGAGGGAGTAGGGCTTCCATCTTCATGAGAAGTTGAACCAGTCATGAATTTAGGCCAAGGCTTTAACCTTTCCTTGCCACTTTGTGTCGTGAATGGCATATTGCCAATTTTACGTTTCTCATCAGATAATGTCTTCTTTTTTTGGGGGGGTTATTAATTTTTGCTTCTTGGATTTTACATGCCCTCTATGACATTGGGCATTGGCCTTAGCAGATGACGTTGATGGAATTGCATTGTCAGTGTCATGACTGGTGGCAGCAGCTTCAGCACTAGTACTAGGATGGGGTTTCTGATCTTTCACTATTTTTCCTTCCAAATTTTAGTTCTCCATTTCACAGGACAACACCCCTTTATTTTACAACACCCCTTTATTTTTACAGCACACAGAACAGTGCCCCTTTATTTTTACAGCACACAGGACATGGCTACAGCACCCCTTTATTTCTACAGCACACAAAAACAGTGCCCCTTTATTTTTACAGCACCCCTTTATTTTTATAGCACACTAAACAGTGCACCTTTATTTTTACAGCACACAGGACAGGGCTACAGCACCCCTTTATTTTTACAGCATACAGAACAGTGCCTCTTTATTTTTACAGCACCCCTTTATTTTTAGAGCACACAGAACAGTGCCCTTTATTTTTACTTCACCCCTTTATTTTTACAGTACACAGAACAGTGCCCTTTATTTTTACTGCACCCCTTTATTTTTACAGCACACAGAACAGTGCCCTTTATTTTTACAGCACAGGGCCACATCACCCCTTTATTTTTACAGCACGCAGGAGAGTGCCACAGCACACCTTTATTTTTATAGCACTCAAAACAGTGCCCCTTTATTTTTACATCACCCCTTTATTTCTACAGCACACAGAACAATGCCCCTTTATTTTTGCAGCATACATAACAGTACCCCTTTATTTTTACTGCACCCCTTAATTTTTACAGCACACAGAACAGTGCCCCTTTATTTTTACAGCACACAGAACAGCACCCCTTTATTTTTACAGTGCACAGAACTATGCCCCTTTATTTTCACAGCACCCCTTTATTTTTACAGTACACAGAACAGTGCCTTTATTTTTACAGAACACAGGACAGGGCCTCAGCACCCCTGTATTTTTACAGCACACAGAAGAGTGCCCCTTTATTTTTACAGCATACAGGACAAGGCACCTTTATTTTTACAGCACACAGAACAGTGCCTCTTTGTTTTTACTGCACTCCTTTATTTTTATAGCACACAGAATAGTGTCCCTTTATTTTTACAGCACACAGAATAGGGCCACATCACTCCTTTATTTTTACAGCACACAGAACAGTGCCTCTTTATTTTTACAGCACCCCTTTATTTTTACAGCACACAGAACAGTGCCCCTTTATTTTTACAGCACACAGAACAATGCCCCTGTAAAGCACATGACTGCTGCACCACTGTACAGCACCCCAAACAGCACAGGACACCACCCCAGAAGAGCACTCCTGTACAGCACAGGACAGCAGCACCCCTAACAGCACAGGTCACCACCCCAGGACAGCGCAGGACAGCAGCACCCCTGTATGCCAATGCCCACAGAGAGACAGAGGTCTGTCTCCCTCACTCTCCAAGTCCGGAGAGAAAATGGCAGCAACACATGGCTCCTTATATGGAATCCAAAACCCACAAGATCCGACAGTGGGATGATGACATTTTGACTCAATCTGGGATCCGAGTCTGGCAGAAAGTTCCGAGCTGGACTCGGATCCTGAAGTCCCGGGGGGTTCGGATCTCATCCCTAATGAAAACTTACATTTTGCCTCAAATAGCACCTTGAATTTTTTGCATTTGTTCCTTAAATATTCCATGTGTCCCTTCTCCTTTCCTTTATCTGTTTCATAAGTCTGTCTACCTCTATTTTCCTCCCAGATAATACTCTCTTTCACTAACCACCTGCTCCGTGCAGAACAGCTGATTCCAATATATCATGCAGATAAATTGTCATGTCTGGATGTGTGTACGGCCAACCTGGGCTGGCAAATTCAAATACTTACCCAGTTGTGATGTCTGGCCTGACATATTGAGTGGCGGATTGGCAAGTGCGTATGCTCTGTTGCCAGATCCTTTTTCATATTGTGTGCCCAGCCTTACTCTTATCAACTAGTCTCATCAGGAATATGCAAGGGTGGATCAATAGGCCACAACAACTTGTGCAATAGTCCTGCTAGCCTACCCTTTGAGCCATCCCTGTATATGTTCATAAAAGTGTGCCAATAATATCTTCTGCTCAGTGTATTATATGCATATTTACACTCCAATTTAATATTTCCAGTCCTCTGAGAATATATGCCTATGTGCCCCAAATCCTTCTTGGATAGACTTGGCTGGAAGTGAACCAGAAATTAGGAACACATACCATATATTATTTTGTGTATATGAATCTAATTGAGAAACATGCACATACTGTTTTAATGCATGTTTTGTCTAGTTTTTGTTTTTTGACTGTGTTAATGAAGATCAAAGTAAGTACATTTATGTATGAGAACAATAATAACAAACAAGCGCCTCCTAGTGCAACATATCCAACTTCTCTGAAGATTTAAACAGTATAATAGTGAAGACACACATACCAGACAGGGCAACAAAAAATGTTAACTTTTTTTTCCTATAAATGCTTTTGAACTTTAACTAGGCCAATGGTCACTGGTCTCTTTCGGCTCTGATGCTCAGAAGGACCATGTGAAAACAGTGGATGCGAAGATTATGTAAAAATATTAAGAAGCATTTAATGGTGAAATATCCAAACATGCACTTAGATTAAACACAAGCATCTTACCTGAAGGAAAATCGTTCCAACAGTCCATGGAAAGGAAACCGCACAAGGAGAACCTTGATGCGTTTCGTCCTGTACAATCTTTTTAGGACTTCATCAGAAGTATAAATACAGGCAATTTGGATAAATCAGAAAACATTAATTTTCAGTCCTATAGCATCATGTAGCCAGTTGAAGGGAGTAGCCACTCTTTGATAGGTATGAAGTCTATATTCTGAAATAATCTATCCTAAGAATAGAGCCTTTGATTGTTCTGAAACATGTCTTTTATTTGTCGTATAATCCAGTTTTTTGCAGCGTTCTGAAAAATTTACTTAACAAACTGCTGAATTAATCTGGAGAAATGCACTATCCTTAAGGCATGAAAATCTAGAGCAGAACATTAGCTTTTCCATTATAATAGGTCATGTTAGAATTCATGTTCATAAAATATAAGGCATTTATTTTACTGCAATAGTTGTAGTTAATGTTTTCATAAATTATTATTTATACCACATTCCCATGACCCAATGTATGGTATTTATCTAGCAGTAAAGAGGTTAATGCAGAAATCTGCTTTAAATACAGTATGCTGGTACATTTTATCTGCAATCTAATTCTTAACACAAATCAAATATAATTTACAGTTCTATAGCTAGAAAAAGGTGCCATAAAACGTGCTCAGTCTTCCTTGCATGAATCATACATCTACCACACTGCTCATCTGTTCATATGTAAGGGCTTTGCAGAAAAATAAAATTATTTAATCATTGCCTTCTCATTGCTGATGTGAATTTTGCTGTGCATTAAATTACGTATGTTTACTACCAGTGTGTTTCACTATATTATCCTCTATACAGCTGTGTCTGCATTCCATCCTCCCATTTCTTAAATATTTCCGTAGTATGCTATACAACAAACAAACTAGATGATGAAATATTTACACCAGAAAAAAATATATAATTTCTTTCTGCATTATTTTTCTGTAGGGCCCCAACCCTTGTATTTCATTGCACTAAGAAAATGTACCAATCATAAACACACGCACACAAACATACTTTGTAATCAGGGTCGGCAACAGAAATCTTGGGGCCTGATACAGTGATATTTCTGGGGCCTCCTTACACACCAGTCTGTGTCTCCCTCTCTCCTTCCTCACACACACCCCACAGTCTGTCTCTCCCCAATGACTCCATGCTGCATTTCCAGCTTCTTCACCCATCCCAATGCCCTGTATCCCCTCACTAATCCACCAGTATCCAGACCCAAACACTGCACAGCAGGTGCTACGTGGCCCTCACACTCTACCAGAAGAGGCCTGTGCAGGGCATGGGAATCCTGGCCAGCAGATCTGCTGCCATGTCCCGTAACTGCCTGCAACAGAGCGGGACCCGAAAGAGCGGGTGCACACTCGCACTGCTCAGTCACCATGTATAAGAGGCTCCTCTCACTCTGAGGTTGCGCCCACACTGCTTACAGCTCGCTGCCCTATTTGGACAAGATGGCTCACATCCCTGTCAGGCACTAAGAAGAGTATCCTTGGGGCCCTGTACAGGTGTCCCCTTTGACCCCCCCTGTCACCGACCCTGTTTGTAATAACAGATATTTTTATAAACATGTTTTTCTGATACAAACTATGTTTATATACTCTACATGCTGTTTTTACTAACACTTTGAAAAAACAAGACACAAATTTCGCCCAGCAATCTTCAGTGGTCCAGAAAAAGAGACTTGCATGCTACATAATAGTAAAATGTAGAGGACTCAGTTACATACATTTAGATACCTTTGCAAACATATGATAAGCCACCAGCCATGTCAAGGCACCTCTGCTTAAGTGGACATAGACTATGTAATAATAGCCCCCATGTGTTTTTAAATTGAGAGCTAATTTACCTGGAGGTACCCCAAGATTCTCTAATATGGCAATAAAAGGATCAACATTCCTTCTAGCTGCTGATCCCATACATGCATTTCAAATCAGTGATACACACAACAGAATTTGTTCTGAATCAATTAATTGGCTCCAACAGGTGCATGTAAGGGTGGGGCTAATATATAAAAAAAAAAAAACAAGACACAAATGCCACCAACAATTTGCAAAGGGCCATCAAAAGAGCTGTGCATCCTACATAATACTAAAATGCAGAGGACTGTTACAAACATTTGCAAACATGATAAGCTACCAGCAAAGTCAAAGCATGCCTGCTCCGATGGCTGGATGCCTAATCTTCCCGCTTTGTTGGGTTGCTTAATAACAAGGCTAGGAAAGATACACCAGATCCTAATGCCCTTTAGGCAGTCCACAAGGAAAGAACACATTGGGACAGCCTGCTTCAGCACCCACAACTGGATGGAAGGCACTTCACTACTTATCTGCGCACTTCCAGAGCACTGTCTATTAGTGGGTTTCATGTGGAAAGTCTATGGAGTCAAAAGGACTATATATGCAATATAATGTATTATCTGCATGAATACTACCTATAAGCTTTGAATTCACATTTTCCTGGTATGGTTTTCTAAAATAACAGCATTTTACTGATTTCCTTTTGCACATGACGTCATATCGATAAACAACGGAGGACCATCCAATGGAGTTATATGACCTAAAACATCATATTTCCAGTAAAAAATCTATATACAGTATGAGGCAGATGTACTAAGCCACGGAGAATGATAAAGTGGAGCGATATAAACCATCAACCAATCAGCTCCAGTCATTTTTCAAACACAGCCTGTAACATGGCAGTTAAGAGCTGATTGGTTGGTACTTTATCTCTTTCCACTTTATCACTCTCAAATGCTTAATACATCTATCCCTATATATCCTTTCTCTATACTTACAAAGTATACACACCTCAGCTCAGCTGGGTATACACGAATTGTAGCATAAAGAGCATCCTGAGGATTATTCATACTACTTTGAAGTTACAACCGAGGATAGCAATTCACAGTCTAAACTGAAAATTGCACTAGAAGACGCCTTTGATTAATTTTTCTTCAAGACATTCATAAACCAACCTTACCATTTGGTCACTCAAAACAAGAGCAGCCACCCTAATTATCTGCACCGGAGAGTGCTAATTTGTTGCAGGACTTTATTATCACTTAGTTACTTACTAATATTTAATATTAAGATTTGGTTGTTTTAATTACACATACAGTGGGGCAGAAGTATTAAGCCTGGAGAAGGGATAAAGAATTGATAACACAGTGATAAGTGGAAGGTGATAACGCACCAGCCAGTCAGCTCCTAACTGTCATTTTTTAAATCTGTAATGATTGGTTGGAGCGTAATCACCTTGCACTTATCACTGATCTATCACTTCTTTATCCCTTCTCCAGGTTAATACATCTGCCCCAGTACGTGTTATTGTTGATCTTTGATGAAACATTTATAAAGCAGCATGTTCACCTGAAAATTGTCTATACAGTATGCATATGCCATACTTTGTCAGCTCTACCTGGCTTCTATGGGCTGCAGTTTTGCGCATGCACAGTCCCGCAGACACTTGTGTGCATGTGCCAGTCTCTGCCAGATCTATTGCACAGGTGCCAGAATCCAGCTAGTCAGGAGTCCAGGCACAGGTAGCAGCAGTCCCCCTCCTACAAAAGGGTAGGAGTCACTGCAGCTCCCAACTATTCACTCCTCTTATTTAAGCTGTGCTCTTTTCCAAGGAGATTATAAGATGTCTCATGACCCTCACTTTCCCTTACGTTCATGTCTGCATTCATTTTGCCTACAGTACCTGTATGGCCAGCTTTATGTATGTCCTATTTTCCTGAATGTCCAGTGATATAGAGAAAGGCAGCACTCAGACCGGATCGGCCCACCTGCCCTTCAGCCATTCTGGCATGTGCCAGAAGTGCCAGATGGCCAATCTGGCCCTGCATACAGTACAACACTCCCCTGCTAGCATGTACTTATCATATGCACACCACTCCCCTGCATATACAATTCATATACACAACGCAAATGCGTCATTACGCAAAACTCTGCATGACGGGGAGGAGGGGGAACACCAAGATAGCTACCAAGAGCCGCGACGGACGCCTTGTGCCACGACACACCTCGCCTGCCGCAAGAAGCGGTTCTGCCCATAGAGATACACAGCTCCTCACATCGCTATTGCTGACTATAGATTGGCCAAATTTAGTCAGATCGCTAACTTCCCTCGCTCAGCACACATTGCGCTGTGTGCTGAGTGCCCTGATATGTGTGCTGAGTGATCTGTGCTAGAAATCTCCCTGTGTGTACCCCCCTTTACTGTCTAAAACCCAATAACTGCACCTACAGTATTTTAAACTAGTCACAGTGCAGTGTTAGGTACGTACGCAGGTACTTGATATTGAAAAAATAATTCACATGTCTCACAGCAGTGTCTCTTCCCAGTGCTGGATGTCTTCCATACCGCCATATAATCTACCTGCTATCACATTGTTTTGATTTATACAGCAAGAACAGCTCTTCTAAAAAGAATATTTATAAATAATGGTCTACAATAAGTAGTTTGTGCTTGTGAATTAGACCTAATGGGTTTATTAAATTAAAATTAAAAAAATATTTTTTTTTTAAAGTCCACAAAGGTGAAATACTCTCTAAGCTGCCCTTATTTTTTTTATATTATTAAATTATATTTATTACAGGAACAGATCATAGGTCTGCAAAGGTCCATTAGATTTCCACTTACATCAATCTAATTATTCTCTTGCCGTGACTTTGATCTATTGTAGAAAGATTCAAGCTGGGTTTAGAACCAGAAGGCCACATCCTGTGGAGTTTTCCCTCTTTCAAATTTAAAATAAGTTGATTTCTGTTGTAGCTATATTCACAAACAAGAAAATAACATTAATAGGTGGCCTGATTAGTGTTATAGAAAAACTTGTTAACTCTTTCAGATATACTTACTATTGTTAGGTTTTTCAAAAGCCCCGGAGTCTGGCGCACATTCAATTTCATCACTTATCAGTGCCCACTTGTCTAATAGATAAAGCATGCCAATTAATGGAAACTGGTGTATAAATCTAGATATACTCTCACACTAGGAGAGATGTATGACATTTGAGACATGAGTGTTTGAAAATGGTAAAGAGAATGTAAGAAAATGGTAAATGTCTATATTGTGCTATCATGACACTATGGGTGTTATATAATAGCTTACAGAATTGGTGTGACTTTGTCATATTCGAATCAGAATCAGCTTTATTGGCCAGGTATACTTGCGTAAACTTGAAGCTAAACATAAAGCGCAGTCAGATATTAGATTGTTAGTAGACACTGCCAGGACACTGACAAACAGGCAGGCGGGAGGAGATTAGAATGAGGAAGAAGATGATGGCTGGCGGGCAGCCAGGCGCCAAAGAGTACTACACAGCCCTGGCAACTAATAGTACACAGCCCTGGCAACTGACATTATAATGTCGTTGCCAGGGATGTGTAATGCTGGTTGCCAGGGCTGTGTATTGCCAGTTGCCAGGGCTGTGTAATGCCAGTTGCCAGGGCTGTGTAATTACTTTACACAGCCCTGGCAACTGGCATTATACAGCCCTGGCAACTAGCATGACACCCATACCAGACCATGAAACCCCTGGCAACCAGCATGGATCCCAGAACATGAAACCCCTGGCAACCAGCATGGACCCCAAGCATGAAATCCCGGCAACCAGCATGACACCCATAGCAGACCATGAAAACCCTGGCTACCAGCATGGATCCCAGAACATGAAACCCCTGGCAACCAGCATGGATCCCAGAGCATGAAATCCCTGGCAACCAGCATGACACCCAGTGCGTGAAACCCTTGGCAATGACCAGGTTATTTTAAAAGTAATTAGAAGCTTTACTGTAGGGCATAATGTATCAAGGACATTGCAGTGTGTGGCATAATATGGTGCAGGGGGCATTACTGTGTGGGGCTTAATATAGTGGAATTTTTTTTTCCTGTGGTGGCCGTGATCTGTTGGTGCAATGTCAAAAACTGGGGTGTAAGGTAGCCTTTTCAGGCGAGACCATGCCCATTTTAGTGCGGTCACGCCCATTTCAGTGAGACCACGCCCCCCGCCGGGAGCTTGTTTGACATATGTATTTTTTAAAATCTAGGGGGGCGCATTTTTTTTTCATTTCAATGGGGGGGGGGGGCACATTTCTCAATCTCGCACTGGGAGAAACATCCCTGGCTATGGGCATACAATTACACATAGGCCCTCATTCCGAGTTGTTCGCTCGTTATTTTTCTTCGCATCGCAGCGATTTTCTGCAAACTGCGCATGCGCAATGTTCGCACTGCGGCTGCACCAAGTAAATTTGCTAAGAAGTTTGGTATTTTACTCACAGCATTACGAGGTTTTTTCTTCTTTCTGGTGATCATTGTGTAATTGACAGGAAGTGGGTGTTTCTGGGCGGAAACTGGCCGTTTTATGGGAGTGTGTGAAAAAACGCTGCCGTTTCTGGGAAAAACGCGGGAGTGGCTGGAGAAACGGGGGAGTGTCTGGGCGAACGCTGGGTGTGTTTGTGACGTCAAACCAGGAACGACAAGCACTGAACTGATCGCACTGGAAGAGTAAGTCTCGAGCTACTCAGAAACTGCAAAGTAAAATAATTTCGCAATATTGCGAATACATCGTTCGCAATTCAGCTAAGCTAAGATTCACTCCCAGAGGGCGGCGGCTTAGCGTGTGCATTGCTGCGAAAAGCGGCTAGCGAGCGAACAACTCGGAATGAGGGCCATAGAGCGATGTGTGCTTAACTTCTAAGCAATATAGGGCCTAATTCTGAGTTGATCACAGCAGCAAATATTTTAGCAATTGGGCAAAACCATGTGCACTGCAGGGGGGGGGGGGGGCAGATGTAACATGTGCAGAAAGAGTTAGATTTGGGTGGGTTATTTTATTTCTGAGCAGGGTAAATACTGGCTGCTTTATTTTTACAATGCAAATTAGATTGCAGATTGAACACACCACACCCAAATCTAACTCTCTCTGCACATGTTATATCTGCCTCCCCTGCAGTGCACATGGTTTTGCCCAACTGCTAAAAAATTTCCTGCTGCGATCAACTTGGAATTACCCCCATGGTCAGATTGCTTAGAATTTAAGTACACATATCTATGTGTGTACCCCCCTTAAGGTTCTGCTTACACTGTTATAAATAAATAAAAAATTGAAAAATGATCAGAAAGGTAGGTATAGGTTTTAAAATAACAAATTAAGTAACTAGATGCTACTAATAAATTATTGACTAAATAAACACGACCCAAAAGTAGATCATCCAGATTGGATAATAAAATTACTGTAGATGCAAACTCCAAATGTGAGTATGTGTGCACTCACAAAATAATCTGAAAAAAAACTATATACTGTATATATATATATATATATATATATATATATATACACACACACACACACACATGTGTAAATATATATGTACAATATATATATATATATATACATATATATATATATATATGTATATATATATATATATATATATATATACATACACAGTATATACATAACAAAGATAACCAGAGGGCACTGTGGCTTTAGATACAATTGTCCATATCAAAGTCTATACAGAATTTTTAGTGGAAGTCAAACGTCCAAGTGTAGTTCCAAGAGGACTTGATTAAACTCCAAAGTGGAAGTGTTATTTAATAGATCTTGAACTACTGGCTAATGAGCACAACAGAATGGTAACCTGGAAGATACCCTCTCAACAGAGAAGACACCCCAAAAATGGCACAAACAGCCTCTTATTAATAGCATATCCCAAATTTATCCATGACATTCAACATAAAATATAGATATAGAAGTTCATTCTTACATCATAAAATAGGTGTTACATAGAGCCATTACTATACAGGAACAGATGTGTCAGATTTCCACCAACCACATGAAGGTGTGAGCTCAATGGTGGAGGTGCCGATATAGGCAAAATGGGTCCGACCACCAAAAATCCTACGCGTTTTGTCCTTTGCAAAGGACTTCTTCAGGGGTAAGGAGAATCATAATCTGCAATGCATAGTAGATAAAAGCATGTATTTGCTAGTAAATTCCACTGGCCATTAGTATCCCTTAAAGCAGGGGTGGGGAACCTTTTTTCTACAAAGGGCCATTTGGATATTTATAAAATCCTTCGGGGGCCATACAAAAATTATCAACTTAAAAATGCCCCTTCCCCCCAGTAGTTATGCCCCCAGTAGTTATACCCCATAGAGGTACTGAGGGCGCACGCACCCAAAAATCGGTGTGGCCAATTAAAATGGGACGTGATACACATATGCCCCCAATAGTGCAGTGCCATATACAAATATGCCAGTGCAGTGTCAGATACATGAATGCCCCCACAGTTCCAGATACACAAATGCCCCCACAGTGCCAGATACACAAATGCCCCCACAGTGCCAGATACACAAATGCCTCACAGTGCCAGATACACAAATGACCCCACCGTGCCAGATACACAAATGCCCCACAGTGCCAGATACACATTGCCCCCACAGTGCCAGATACACAAATGCCCCCACAGTGCCAGATACAAAAATGCCCCCACACATACCCCCCCACCCCACTGTGCTGCTCACCGCTGCTGCTGTTCCGTCCGGCTGCTGCTCCGTCCAGCGGCGGCATGTCTCATCTGTCAGGGTCAGGGCATGGAGGAGAGCGCGGCTACATCAGGCGTTGTGTAGGACCTCAAACTAGCCACCGGTTCATGAGCCAATCAGAGCTCTCGGACTGGCAGCGGCAACTCCTGATTGGCTGCTGGTCCACGAGCTCTGATTGGCTCATGAACCGGCAACTGGTTTGAGACCCTACCCGTCGCTGCCGCCGGACATAGCTGCGCTCTCCTCCCTGCCCTGACAGCTGAGACATGCTGCCGGACTGAGCGGCTGCGTGTCTCGCTGACAAATAGCAGCGGGTGGGCCGAAACAAATGGCTTTGCGGGCCTTATACGGCCTGTGGGCCGGAGGTTCCCCACCTCTGCCTTAAAGGATCAATACGAACATAGAGTCCTTCTAGGAATATATATGTCAGCAAGGTTCCTGCTCCTTCAGTGGCTGCAGTGGGAATCAACCCACATGCCCCATTACCATAACAACAGCTACAAACAAATATACAAATAATGTGACATACATAACATTGCTGCAATACTAGATTAAACACAGTAATGAATTACAATAATACCTAGAGCAATTCATAATACAAACTAACTAGTAGAGAGCACTCACCAGTCTTCATGTGTTCAGCTATATAAATTCTCAAAGGTTTAATTACCACATCACAAATAGAAATATTACTGTGTGTGTATATATATATATATATATATATATATCCATATAGGGTCACACTCGCACGGCAGTGGTTAAGCAGCAACTGGGGTGACTCCCAAGAAGTCCAGAGTACAAGTCCAGACATCCACATATAGAAAGCCAAAATAAGTTATTTGCACTTAATAAAGCATTGGTTTTAATTCATACTTATCAGCACATCTGAAAAAGATAGTTCAATCAACGTTTCGATCCATCCAGATCATCATCAGGATATACAGCAAAGACAGCTTTTGCAACAATATGCATCTGTTAGTATGTACCAGTATCATCAGTTTTGATACTGGTACATGCTAACAGATGCATATTGTTGCAAAAGCTGTCTTTGCTGTATATCCTGATGATGATCTGGATGGATCGAAACGTTGATTGAACTATCTTTTCCAGATGTGCTGATAAGTATGAATTAAAACCAATGCTTTATTAAGTGCAAATAACTTTTTTCTGGTGAGTGCCCCCTTATTTTGTCTCTCTCTCTCTCTCTCTCTCTCTCTCTCTCTCTCTCTATATATATCCCATATATTAGCCCAGATCTGTGACTCTGTGCCTGTGTGTATAACGCTGGGCATGGCTAGGAGCTCTCATTGGGTTAGCAGCAGGTCTATCACACCCAGTCCACAGCTGATTGGGTGAGAAATGAGAAATCTGGACAGACCATAAAAAAAGGTTCTGTACCTGCCAAAAAGGTACAGTTGGAGGGTATGCCACTGCATCTGCAGTAATTCTCTGTGCTGTAGATAGGAAAAAAACAAAAACTTTTACTGCAGCGTCCTATGTCCTTCTTCCAGTCCACCTGCCCCCCTTCGGCATCAACAATCCCCACTCCCTAGCCGCGGCGCAGATGGAACAAAAGCTGCTGCGGCCACCGGCATAGATGTGTACGAAACCGGTGCAGCAGAAGGCTTTCATAGTCCTCCCTGCGCCGCATACTCCCTGAGCCCTGGAGCCACCTCTGTGTATGATGTCATAGAAGTGCTTCCCCACCACAGCCGCGCCCAGATCCCCAGAGGCCCTGACTCCGCAACACAGCACCTGGGCTGCCGACCTGGAAGCCCCAAGATGACTAATGTAACGGATAGAGTGGGTAATATCATGGAGGGTAATGTCTGGATGCTGAATCAATGTAAAAGGTGACAGTACTGTGTAGTGCAGTGGGTGTGCAGTGTCACCCCTGCAAACCACCCCTCCCCATCTGTGTCTCCCCCTGACCCCCTCTTCCATCTGTGTCTCCCCCCGCACCCGCCACTCCCCCAACCACAGCACCTACTAGGTCATCAGGCCCTGCGTGCACTGTTCACACAATTGCAAGGGCTACGACCCCTTAACCATCGCACGCCATTTGTCCGTGCAATATTTAACCACTCACACACTTATGATTGGAGGTAATACTCCAAATAATTAAAATATTGCACATCACAAGGGCGTGCAAGGAGTTAAGGGGGCATAGTCTCTTACGACGGTGTGAAGAGCGCCCGTAGGGCGTGATGAATCACCTAGTATATATATATATATATATATATATCCTATATAATAGCCCACATCTGTGACTCTGTGACTGTGTGTATAACGCTGGGCGTGGCTAGGAGCTTTCATTGGGTTAGCAGCAGGTCTATCACACCAAGTCCACAGCTGATTGGTCGAGAAACGCCCTCCCACACAGGTTACATCCAATGGGAGGCTCTACCCTTTGGCTGCTGTGTGTTCCCAGAACAGGATTAACAATGGGGCTGATGGAGCTGCAGCTCCAGGCCCACACCCCAAAACAGGCACACTGCATCTGCAGCAAGTCTCTGCGCTGTAGATAGGGGGGGAATCCTTTTACTGCAGCGTCCTATGGGGGTAATTCTGAGTTGATCGCAATAGCAAGTTTGTTAACAGTTGGGAAAAACCATGTGCACTGCAGGGGAGGCAGATATAACATGTGCAGAGAGAGTTAGATTTGGGTGGGTTATTTTGTTTCTGTGCAGGGTAAATACTGGCTGCTTTATTTTTACACTGCAATTCAGATTGCAGATTGAACACACCACACCCAAATCTAACTCCCTCTGCAAATGTTACATCTGCCTCCCCTGCAGTGCACATGGTCTTGCCCAACTGCTTAAAAATGTCCTGCTGCGATCAACTTGGAATTACCCCCTATGTCCTGCTGCCAGTCCGCCTGCCCCCTCTGGCCACAACAGTCCCCACTCCCTAGCTGTGGTGTAGGTGGAATAAAAGCTGCTGCGGTCGACCGGCATAGATGAAAGCGGCGTAGCGGAAGGCTTTCATAGCCCTCCCTGCGCTGCATACTCTCTGAGCCCCAGAGCCTCCTCTGTGTGTGATGTCAGAGAAGTGCCTCCCCGCCACAGCCACGCACAGTTTCCCAGAGACCCTGACTCCACGACACAGCACCTGGGCTGTCGGCCTGGAAGCCCCGAGATGGCTAATGTAACGGATAGAGTGGGTGATATCGCGGAGGGTAATGTCTGGACGCTTAATCAATGTAAAATGTGACAGTGCTGTGCAGTGCAGTGGGTATGCAGTGTCACTGACACTCCACAGCACACTCACCTTTTACATTGATTCAGCGAGTCAGTCGGTTCTGCCAGCCAGTCACTATTGTTAGTGCTGGTGTCCCAACGCGCCGCATTACAGGGCAGTAGATGCACTAAATAAACTACAGCTCCCAGCAGCCCTTAGCGCCGTAGCATCTGGAGCTAAAGGCTGCTGGGAGCTGTAGTTTATTGAGTGCATCTTCCTCCCTGTGATGCGGCGCGTTGGGACATCGGCGCTTACAATAGTGACTGGCTGCTTGGCTGCTGTGCGAGTCTCCGGGAGAGTCACTGCCAAATGGAGGACAGCAGCTTAAATCAGTGGCGTAACTAGAAATATTTCTCCCCCAAATCCCCCCCCCCATTGGCACTAGTAAAGCGATGAATCTGCCCGTGCCTAAGGCGCGTGCGTCAAAAAAATTGGCATGGCTTTGTTGAAATGGGCATGGCTTCGTATAAAGGGGTGTGGCGTTGCAGGAAAAGACTACCTTATACCCCAGTTTTGCAGCCTGCACGCCCAGACGTTGGCCACCACAGGAAAGAAAAATAATCCTGATTCATGCCCCTTACATTATTTGTCATTTTTCCTCCTTATAGTAATGCCCAGTATACATTATGCCACACACTGCAATGGCCCTTAGACAATATGCCACACACAATAATGCACATGACACAATATGCACACACCATAATACCCCTAACACATTATGCCACACACCGTAATGCCTGTGACACATTATGACAGGAATCGCAATGCCCGTTATACATTATGCTACACCCTGCAATGCCCCTGATACATTATAGCACATACAATGCCTGTGACACATTATGACATACACCGCAATGACCCTGAGACATTATACCACATACCACAATGCCCATGATATAGTATACCACACACCGTAATGCCTGACACATTATGACACACACCGCAATGTCCGTGATACTGTACATTATGCCACACACTGCAGTGACCCTGAGACATTATACCACATACCACAATGCCCGTGATATAGTATACCACACACCGTAATGCCTGTGACACATACCGCAATGCCCGTTATACCCTATGCCACACACCGCAATGTCCGTTATACATTATGCCACACTGCAATGCCCCTGAGACATTATACCACATACCACAACAATGCCCCGTGATATAGTATGCCACACACTGTAATGCCTGTGACACATTATGACACACACCGCAATATCCATGACACATTATGCCACACACCGCAATGCCCATTGCACATTAAGTCCTACAGTAAGGCTTCTAATTACTTTTAAATTACCTGCTCGTTGCCAGGGGTTTCATGCTCTTGGTTCCATGCACGGTGCCACGGGTTTTCATGCTCAGGGTGTCATGCTCGTTGCCAGGGGTTTCAGGCACTGGGTGTCATGCTCATTGCCAGGGGTTTCATGATCTTGGTTCCATGCACGGTGCCAGGGGTTTTCATGCTCAGGGTGTCATGCTCATTGCCAGGGGTTTCATGCACTGGGTGTCATGCTCGTTGCCAGGGGTTTCATGCACTGGGTGTCATGCTCATTGCCAGGGGTTTCATGCACTGGGTGTCATGCTCATTGCTAGGGGGTAATGCTTGTTGCTAGGGCTGTGCTCCCAGTGCCACATATGCCCCCAGTGCCAGATATTCCCCCACAGTGCCAGGTACACACATGCCCCCAATGCAAATATGCCCCCCCCCCAAGTGCCAGGTACACATATGCCCCCTCAGTGCCACATATGCCCACCCAAGTGCCAAATATGCTCCCGCTCCCCAGTGCCAAATATGCTCCCCCAGTGCCAGTTTACAACTCACCGCCGCTCCCTCGCTGTTTTGTGAAGGAGGGACACAGAGGGCACAGCGCGCGCCTCTCCTGTGTCCCTCCTGTGTCTGTTTTATGAAGTGCCGGCTCGTGAGCCATTCAGAGCGTGTCTGTTTTATGAAGTGCCGGCTCGTGAGCCATTCAGAGCTCATGAACGGGCACTTCATTTAATAGACCAGCCGGAGACGCAGGAGGGACACAGGAGAGGTGCGCGCTGTGCCCTCCGTGTCCCTCCTTCACAACAGCGGCTAGGGCGCCACAGAGGGAAGGAGGGAGACAGCAGATTGACATGCGGATGGCTCCTCCGCATGTCAATCTGCTCTGCGCTAAATCAGTGGTGGCGCCCCCCGCAGCCCTGCGCCTCCAAGCCACCGCGAGGGCTGCGGGGGCAGTAGTTACGCCACTGGCGTAGATGCTACCAGGAGAAGCATTACCAGCCCCTCCCCCACTCGCAGTACCTCCGGGCCCCATCCGTGACATGGATGAGTCCCCTAGTATATATATATATATATATATATATATATATATTTATTTATTTATTTTACATACACATTGTATATTGCTGCAACAGTGTCTTTTAATAGTACATCCCGCATAACTTATCTTCACTTATGACTACAAGACAATTACTTTACATTTGATCAGTCCACAAATGTCCTCAGTATCCAGATGAGCATCTGTATCATACAAGCCCTGTCTTTCAAGATTTTTACCAAATCTGTCCAGATCAGCTTTACAGGAAAATGTAATATAGGAAACCAGCACAGAGCTAGAACGAGTGCAAGACAGAGATTACAGCTGTGAAATTAAACCTGGCATCCTGAGGATTGGCAGAGTTACTGTACCAGTATTTAATCCTGTTGAGAAGATTGAAGTGCCAGACATCTGATTTTATGACAACACACAGCACATCACAGTCATGGAGGACACAATGAAAGTTTTTTGCTTGGAACACACACCTTGCTGGTTAGATATCAGGGGTTAGAAATTACAAGATAGTTTGATTTCTCATTTACAAGGAGGCCACGGAATGTTTAGAGTTACAGTGCACATGGATACAAATGTGCAGAACCTCAAATTACAGTCATATGTGAAGAGGGGGATTATAGTGTGAAGACTCACCTCTGGTTAAAGCTGTATCCTATTGTACTTACCTGCTTGCTGGTATGGGGTTCTTTAATCCTGGTTTAGAATTTTATTTTGTGGCCTATGATTGGTTTAGGTTAACATGAACACTACTGTACCTCAGTTTGTCTGCCAAGGGTCCAGAATCATATTAAGTTTGTCTCATGCAATGTAGAGGGTCTTAAGCCCCCTTTGAAACAAAAAAAAAAAATGCTTAGACATCTTAAACCTTTTAGACCTGATGTGGCCCTGTTACAGGAAACACATCTCAGATCCTTATACTAACTGTCCTAACATGATTGGGGGCTATAAAGCAGCTTCCTTTACTACCAAGCAGCAGGGAGTGGTCATACTTTTTAATAAGCATCTTAACTATCAGCTCCAGGACAGCCTCATAGACGCAGCGGGACGGTTAATCTATATTAAATTGTCTCTGTTTGGTGATTTGTACACTATAGCTACTATTTATGCAACTCCTGGCCATAATGCAGCCTTCTCTGATTTTTAAGTGTGTTTACAGGACTGGGCAGAAGGTTGCATTATCCTTGATAAGAATTTCAACTTATTACATTTTCCTGACCTTGAGAAGTTGATGAAGCCAGGTAAGAGCCAGAGAGCACCATATTCATTGAGTCTTAGAACTAATGCTTTGCAGTTTTGTAATCCGCAGAGGTGTTAACACGCTAAACACTGACTGAATACACAACTCAATTCCCACCGTCACCACACCTCATCCCGAAATGTATTTTTGGTTAGTCTCCTCTTCTTTGGTTCCATAGGTTGTGTGGTCTGGTATAGAGTCAGTTGATAGCTATATCTAACAATGCCAGCTTTGGTGTAGAATTGCTTTAAATTGTTCCCTGCTTATATCATACAGTCAGCGATTTCAAGCTTATCTGTAGAAGTCGTCAGTCTTTAGCGGACACTTGGGGGCCGATTCAGACCTGATCGCTCCTGTGCGTTTTCGCACAGCGGCCAGTCAGGTCTGAACTGCGCATGTGTATGCACCGCAATGCACAGGCGCGATGGGCCACAGTGACGGGGAGCACCGGGCAGCAACAGGCGATCGCAAGGTGACTGACAGAAGAGGCTGTTTGTGGGTGGCAACTGACCGTTTTAGAGGAGTGTCCAGAAAAACACAGGAGGGACCAGGCATTTGGAGGGAGTGTTTCTGACGTCAGCTCCGGTCCCGATCATCGCACTGGAAGAGTAAGTCCTGGGCTGCGCAGAGACTGCACAAACTTCTGTTTCTCCTGCACATGTGATCGCACCCCTGCACAGCGATTTCTCCCTCCCCCTGTAGGCGGTGACTACCTGATCGCATAAAATGCACCTTAGCGATCAGGTATGAATAAGGCCCTTGGAGCAAGCTTTTCTCAACTATGTTGATGACAATCTTGAACAATTTACTGATATTAATTTATTTTGGGGGACTTTTAAGTAAGTAATACAGGTCCAAGTATTAGAATATTTGGCCAGGAAATGCAAATCCTTGGCTTCTAAAACTAAGCATTTTAGTAGAAACTGACCCCGAACCCATTTACAGCAATGAAAGAGCCCATAAACACAGCATCCTGCAGGCGGTTGAGATGTTGGGGACAGGGCACATGCAGTCTCCGCTGCTGTCTGCCCTGCTATGCAGACAGCAGCAGTGCTGGGATGGAGGTGAATGGATGCCATACGCATGAGTTGCTGGGGGCAGCTGGGGGCAGCCCAGCAGCAGCTGCTGGAGTGATGGGCTTGGCCCCAGTGTGACATAGGCGCCCCAGGAGTCCCAATCCGTGGGTTTCCCAGCGCTTGGAGATGATGTCATCTCCAAGTGCCAGCCTTAAAGACATTGCACCCATGTGCAGTGTGAATATCCCGGGTGGGCACTGCAGTGTAAACCGTTTTCCAAATCCCGGGTCGTATCTGGGATTTTGGTGTAACAGTAGTATAAGTAAGTATAAACATGCAAACAGGCATAGGGATGGGACCTGTTGGTTCGAATACACTCTACAGCTAGTCCCTGTGTTTTGTAGTAGTGGCAGCAGCAGCAATTTATTGTTTATATTTACTTCTTTTCACTGAGATGAAAAGAAGGTGGTCAATGTTCTCCACTGACACTTTATGACAAGTAGATTAGAAACTGGTACATATAGTAGCACATCAAATGTGGTCACTCTTGGTACTGTATCACAATGGTCTTGTGTAGGATCTTTACCTCTGAGAGAGCAAACAACATTTCATAAAAACAGTTATATTCCTCCCATTTACTTATAAATAACCCAGGTAAAATATATAAACATAATATAATATATTACTAATACAATGCAACTGATGTCTTCAGAATACTATAAATTATTCTTTAAGTACACGTAAATGTTTTGATACCCAAAGCAAAGACATATCACAGCCTCTGACACCACAAGCTTTCTAAGGTTATTTTATTGTGTTGTATTCAAATACACAGATCTGCCGAATACTACAGTATATGAGCTTTTATAGCTGATTCTGAGTTGGGAGCAATGCAAAAAACAGAAATGAACAACAAGGAGTAACATTTCAGGGTGTATCCATTTAGGCGCGAAATGCTGCTGCCGCGAAAAGTGGGGGAGTTTTGGGATTTAAAAAAAAAATAGTTTTATCGATGATTTTGTACAAGTATCCAATTATATCACCCCATTTTTCACTCAAGAATTACATAGGGACCGCAAAAAGCTTCAGACCTATGTATTTTCATGGCTGATATCATGGAAAAATAGTCACTTAGCATGGATTTGGCTTTGTCTGCCTAAGACAGTTGAAACCAATCACTGATAAGAGCCAGCTATTGGGGCTAATAGAACCCCCCCCCCCCTTCATATGGACAAATCAAAAGAGAAGGGTTCAAATACATTTATTTTTGCATGCAGGGTAAATAATGTACTGGCTATTTTGCATGTAGCCCACAAATTCTGGACAGCTTTATTTTTACACTGAATGTTATATTTGAGACAGGATGCACCACTTCCAAGTGTAAAACTCTGTACATTTTACAACTTCCCAACCTGCAGTGCAACATGTTTTTACCAAAGAGCAAAGTAACTCCTTTAGTTTTTTTGCCTGGCATCCAACTCAGTCCCAATATGTGCATACATGAATGTGCGTATAGAGGGCCTAATTCAGATCTGTTCGCTCATTAGCGTTTTTCGCTGTGCAGCGATCAGGGCACTACTGCGCATGCATATGCACTGCAATGCGCAGGCGCGTTGCATGGGTACAAAGCGGATCGTTGCTGTGTGATGGGTTTTACGAAGAATCCATTCGCACAGCCGATCACAAGGAGACTGACAGGAAGAGGGCGTTTGTGAGTGGCAACTGACCATTTTCTGGGAGTGTTTGGAAAAACGCTGGCGTGTCCAAGCGTTTGCAGGGTGGGTGTCTGATGTCAATTCTGGCCTCGAACAGGCTGAAGTGATCGCAGCGGCTGAGTGAAGTCAGACCTACTCAGAAACTGCACAAACTGTTTTTGTACAGGGCAGCTGCACATGCGATCGCACACTTGCACAGCTAAAATACACTCCCCTATAGGCGGCGACTATCTGATTGCAGCGCTGCAAAAAATAGCTAGCAAGTGATCAGATCTGAATTAGGCCCAGAGATCAGTGAGCTATACTTCCTTTGCAATGAATGGAAAGATACAAGACCTCCTGTTATCTTTATATCATGATATATCACATGATTTTGATGATTGTATTTAGCATGTTTATGTTCCATTATGATCCTCATAAAGTAGACAAGGTCCAAGAAAATTTAGCATGCATTGGCAGCATTCATCCTTATGCCATATGCTTGCATGTTTACATGAGCACATTGGAAAAAAGAACTTAAAACTGATTAGCAGCAAAATCGTGCATGAAGAATTTTTCTACATGGTAACGCTTTACTCTGTATACACAAATGTGATCAACGGACATGTTTTTTTTTCCATTTTTTTTTCCATGTATGATCTATATGCTTTCTGGAGCACAAATATAGTTATTATCCCCGTCTGCATTAGCCCTTAATTCATGTAATTCTTCCATGAGTTTTGAGCAGGTTTTGAGCTGTCCAGGGTGCTGAAAATAGAACAGCATTAGAGACTTTGAAAATTCAAGCATCCGAGCATCCTATAGCTCATCCGCTGCTTCTCTACACATATCTGCAGCTGCTCCAGAAAAAAAAAAAAACATTTCCCACTTTAAGACATTGCAGAAGAATGCTAGTCTCCACATGTATAGTTGGTGCTGTGGGAAAATGTCATACTTGTTTCTAGATTGCTCTTGCATGGGGTGTGACCTACAGTTGTGTGCTCATGCATCTTTGCAGCAGTTGCCCCAAACAGCCTATCTCAGGTGTTGTTTTGTTTTTTTGCTGAAACCGCATCTAAGTCACGATGCGACTAGGACACGCCAGGAGACTGCTGATTAATTTGGCGTATTGAGGCTAGATGTATGAGGTCACAGTTATAATAGTTCGATAGATCCAATCGTTCAAAAATATTAATCAAATTGCAATATGGGTGGATAAAATTATGACTTCACACAGGCATTCTACATTTATCACAGCAAATTATTAATTCTAATCTATAAAGTCCTCAACAACAACCACCGCATGATATACTTAATGTCAAAATACTCTATTTTGGTTCTGACCAGCACATCGCCTCCTCTCTCTCTCTAAAAAAACAAACAAACAAAAAATACCCATTTGTAAAACAGAACACACCCCAGCTTCTATTTATATATCTGCATATTGTACTGTATATGTCCATGTTCAATTGATGCTATGTTTCCTAGGCTATTAGAGCTGATGAGTATTGTGGCACCATACAAAACAACAACAAATAATAATAACAAAAAAAAAATAGTAGTAGTTTTATTATGTTTTCATTATAAAGCACTTCCATTTTATACAGATCTGTAGATTGAGGTCATCATCACATGACACAAACATAATAAAAAGATGGCCCTACCCAAATACGCTTATTACAGTATCTAAAAGGTGAGGAAACACTTGATAAATAAGGTAGAGGAAAAACAACTATTTCTGATGTTGAAAGTGTAAGTGGCTATTTTAAGGTACAGTGGGCCTTATTCAGGTTTCTTAGCAAACCAAAAAGCAAGCAACTGGGCAAAACCATGTTGCACTGCTGGTAGGGCAGATGTAACATGCAGAGTTAGATTTGGGTGGGGTGTGTTCAAACTTAAATCTAAATTGCAGTGTAAACATTAAGAAGACAGTATTTACCATGCACAGAAACAATATAACCAGGGTTGGACTGAGCCAGAGGGGTACAGGGGGACCCACCTTCTCTTCTAGGGATCAGATTCCAGACGGTGCACTTGAATTATGTATAATATATATGCTACCTTATACTGCACAGGACTATGGTGTATTTTCTACAGGGCATTGCTGTTATTAATCTGGTACATTATCATGCATGCACTAGCAGTATTTACTATATATATTTATCAAGGGGCCTAGACATGCACTCTCTAATAGTTAGTCAATACTCTGTGGAGACTGGCCGCACCCCTTAACATGGACCCCTACCACTGCATTCCCTTGGTGGGCCCTTCATGCCTCAGTCTGACACTGAATATAACCCCCACAAATCTAAATCTCTCTGCATATGTTACACCTGCCCCACCTGCAGTGCAACATGGTTTTACCCAGTTACTTGCGTTTATAGATTGCTAACAAACCTGAATAACCCCCAGTATTAGCATTATCAGCTGCAAAGAGCAAAGCAGTCATTTGCAGCTGCAGCTGGTGTTGTAAGATGGTAATTAGGCAAGATGGTGGAGATGCACTACATGAACAAGACACTGCAGAAATATGTTTTTGAGAATGACTGTCCATCATTATTAATTTTAATGGAACCTCTATACTTGCTCTATAGGGGATGTAGTTAGTATCCCAGTGCTCAGGATCCCAATGGTCTGAATGCTGACAGAGGCATCCTGATGGTCTGAGTTCCAACAGATCCCAACAGTTAGGGTTAGGCACTAAGGGGGAGGGTTAGTGTAAGGCGGCAGAGCCAATTAGGTTTAGGCTGCAGGAGAGGTGGGCTAGGATTAAAAAACTTCCCCAAATCTATTCGGATTTTGAACAACGGGATGCTGTCATTATATTTGAATTTAATGGACTTTTGCATTGTGTGCCGACCCTGACCCCTAACCCATTAAGGGGTCTATTTACTAAGCAATGGATGGAAATAAAGTGGATGGAGATAAAGTACCAGCCAATCAGCTTCTAACTTTCATTCTTCAAACCCAGCCTGTGACATGGCAGTTAGTCACTGATTGGCAGGTACTATATCTCCGTCCAATTTATCTCCATCCAGGGTTTAGTAAATAGACCCCACAGTCACAGGAAGGGGTGGGGTCAGTGCCAGTAGAATGCGGAGAGCTGCCCTGCTCCTGACACTCCAGCCACTCTACACACTGCAGTGTGCATGCCTGGATTACTAAAGCAGTGCTACTGGCCGCAAGGTGCCATTTCAGGCCCACTGCTAGGGCACGGCTGAACTGCCCATCCAGCACTTCTGGCAAATGCCAGAAGGGCCGATGGGCTAGTGGGCTGGTTCTGTCAGGCAGAGAGTCGCTCTGGCCGCTCCTCCATCTCCCCACCCATCTCCATAGGAATGGAGGCGTGCCGCACACATGCAAGGGCTGAATTCAAAACCCCAGTCCGTCCCTGCCAGTGGGTCATGTGGGTCGACAGTAACACGCTGAGGACCCTGTGCCCTGGGCAACGGCACCACTCGCACATCATTTCCTACCCGTGTTGTATATAGTAGAGAGCCTTTTGCTTGACTTTAAATCTATACCGAAATAGACAAATATATTATGTAATATACTGTAGGTTACACAATGCAAGGATCATGGACATCAAGAATGGGTCCTTCCTAGGGAACCTACCTCTATGACTATCTGTTATTGCCCAGTCTTGTTTTATTACTGTTGTTTCCAACTGTAAAGCACAATGGTATTTGCTGTGATATATATATGAAACTGTTAATTAATAACTAAAACCTATAGGGGTGAAGAAGTGGGAGAGATAGGGTTTGAGCACCATCTGTGACCTCATCAGAGCTGCATACTGGGTGAGGAAAGTGACTACATGGACACACTGTTATACTTTTTTTATAATTATTTTTTTTTCTTTTATTGGGAAGGTTAGATGATGTGCAGCAGTGTTTTGGTTGTTTTGCAGTGTCCAGCAGCCTGGGAGAAAAGGGGGAGGGGAAGAAAAGAAGCCAACATGAGACAAGAGACTCCTCTCTGCGTCATTGACTGGGATATGTCAGCTACTGCTGGGTACACACTAGAACGATGTGTACCCCAGCCGACAGCAAGACCGATATAATAATATATAGGTCAACTGTACACAATGAACGATATATTACGTGACTGCGTGATATACAATTTACAGATGCATTTAGAATGCATGCTATCATTGCTAGGGTTGTCCAGTTGGGCATGCAGCACACCCCACGGGATGACCCAGAGAATGATCCCTGGGAGCGTGTGATTGGCCATACATGCTGTACTAGACAATATGGCCGTTATATCATTCCGATCCGCACCGGGATGATATCGCCTAATGTGCACCCAGCTTAACATTCAATTGGATGTACCAGAAAAAATGTGCAATGGTCTGATTATTTTCTGGTGTTTGGTGTAAGCATTTTTTATGGGATACGGTCATTAGGTCAACCACGCTTAGATCGACAGTCATTTGGTCGACATTGTCACTAGGTCAACATGGTCATTGGGTCGACATGAACAAGGTTGACATGGAAAAAGGTCAACGTGAGTTTTTCACAGTTTTTTCCATTTTGTGAACGTTTTCATACTTTACGATCCACGTGGACTATGATTGGTAATAGTAACCTGTGCTGAGCGCAGCGGTTGCGGAGCGAGGCACCTTGCCCGAAGTATGGCGATCAAAGCAACCCATGCGGGGGGAAACACAGTGCGATAATTGGGGCTCCTCTTCACTTTACAAAGAAAACGACACCAAAAAAAGTAAAAAAACTCATCTTGACCTTTTCCCATCTCGATTTTGTACATGACGACCTATTGACCATGTCAACCTAGTGACCATGTCGACCTAATGCATGTCAGCCAATAGTGGTTGACCTAATGACTGTACTGAACTTGCTATCCATGCACTATTATTAGTATTAACAATTATTTAAATAGTTCCAGCATATTCCATTGAGAACACAGTAATAAAGAAGGCGCCTGGGTGTTAGAAGACAGACCGAGGTAAGAGGGGTTGTTATCCACATACTATACTGTACAGTATCATTAGTTTTCATCAAATGCCTAATACTGTATGATAAATCAGCTAAGTACTGTAACATTGCTGAGATATGTATGTTACACATTTACTGTCTCCTTTGACTACACACATTTAATAATAATAATTGATTACTGAA